>NW_025963752.1:0-28641 GCF_910591885.1 Bombus terrestris
TGGTGGTACATGTGGTGGAGGTGGGACATGTAGTGGAGGTAGTACATGTAGTACATGTGGTAGCGGTAGCAGTAGAGTCTAGAGGTACAGTGGATATAGTATCCACCGTAGCAGTAGAGTCTGGAGGTACAGTGGATATAGTAGCCACCGTAGCTGTAGCGGCTATGGCAGGCGGTGTATGTGCTGTCGGCGATGATGACAATGACGATAATGCATATATGGGTGGTGTGGGAGTTCCATGACTCAAGCGCGTAGTAAGAGTGTCAGGAACAGTAGTGTCGACAGCCGTATCACTATAGATACTACTATTAGATGTCCATCCGGATCCTAATGGACACATGGGCAGAGACTGCCGACGTCGGATGGGTAGCGGGTGTGTGGGGGCAGTAGCAGTAGTGGTAGTGGTGGTCAGGGTGGTCAGGTGAGGTGATGTCGTACTGCGGGTATGCACTGGGGTAAACGGTGGTGTCCTCACCATCGAATCTGACGACTTTGATCCCGATTCAAATGGAACACCAAACGTACGACTCATTAATAAAATACTGCGTGCTCTCTTTATTTGATTATCATGTCGACAGCGACACATGCATCGAATGCAATTTAAAAATCGTGCTTTATTAATGCGACAACAAGCCGTCATCAACTTACGTGGTGGCGGTGGTGGCGCTGATGCTGCTGATGATGGTGGATCCCTAGTCGGCCCATCAGATGCAGCAGTAGGTATGGTTTGAGTGTATTTGCATGACGATTGGCGACATTGGTGCTGATGCTGCTGCAATCGATGTCGGTGACAAAGATGTACATCGGGATGCCTACAGCATTGTCCATAGCTACTACTACCACCGCCACCACTAACGCTACCATCTTCACCCTGATCTGGCAAATAACCTGTACTCAATAATTGATTGTATTGAGCCATCATGCGTGTCGCTATAGTTCGAATGTCAGTATCATTTTCTGCAGTCCACAGATAATTAACATTTATGTATTTTGCTGTTTTTTGTTCATGGTCACGCCGTTTAAGTGTTTTTCCCAAAGGCAATATCGTATATAATGCCAATTCAAGAACGAACATCAATGCCATCATAGTAGTAATGGCCAGCAACTCTGTATGTTTGACGGTAACAAATCCAATCGAAGATACTGGTGAGGTGACAAGCTGAACCACACACAGCATCACAACAACTACTTCGGTAAGAAACGGACTGCGAGACGAAGCCAAATGAAAAATCATACTTGGCGGATTGGACATCATTGTTACTACTGCGTCCATAAAAACCAAATAAATATATCGTTGATCCGGTGTGTTGTGATGCGAATCGTTCATAAAAAGTAGCAATGTCTTTATGATTATCGAAACCAAACGATAAACAAACAGGAGGTTCATGTAATTGCGTACTTTAAGCAGCAGCGCTTCAATAAACATCACATATAAAAACCCTCCAAATGCAAACGCCAACTGTTCTCCAAAATAAAAGCCATACGACTCGAGCTCTGAAAATAAAAAAAACAGAAAAACGTCATACCAAACATCACATCCTAGCAACAATTAAATTAAACAACTAAAAACCTATATGCATAATGCATCTAATGCCCAAGACGGCGGGTACGTGCCGTCTACTACACTGTACACATGTATGTGCGCAAAGCTCCAAGACGGAAGCTTTCAATATGCACAGATATACCCAAGTGTCAGATGTACATCCATATATACCTACCGCTAGCATGCACTCAACGAATGCATAGAGGCTAAGGGTGCAAGTAGCGATACTCGAGCTCTAATAGCTCTATCTATAGCCAAGTGCATACCATATAGTGCACTATCTAATCTTAAATTGTATAATTACATCCGTATAGCCCGTATACCAGCTATATGTACCAAACAACAGAAAAAACAACAAACACTCTATATATGTATAAACATTAACAAATTTTTATTATTCAGTATAGATATATGTATAGGGTATAGTATGTATAGTATGTATAGTATGTATAGTGTATTGTATTCAGATTCGAGGAATTTTTTTTAATCTAACTTTGCACATTTTGCCAATTGACGACGTTCCATACGGGCAACGATGTTAACAGTTTTGTTATTGTTTGGAGTAGAAGCAATGGAATCAACAGCAGCACTTTCATCATTAGACAAATCATTTTCAGCGGCTCGTTTGGTACGCGGGACGGCGGGGATGTCTATGGCAACGGCTGGACTAGATGTACTCTGGAGCAAGTCTGAACTTGAACTAATATGTGCTATATCCGCTATATGTGCTATGTGCGGCGGTAGGTGGCCTGCATGGCCTATGTGCGCCATATGCTCCGTATCAGCTATGGCCAGCGATCGGATGTTGGCGAGGGCCGACGTTGCCGATGGCGATTGTATTGCTTGGATATAGCCTGTGTGCTCGCAGTACATGGCCGTAGCTGTAGATGCACGTGGAGCGGTCATAGCTGCAGTCCAAGCTTCAGCTGATCGAGCTGCTGCCGAGTTGGGTTTAGGTTTGGGTAGGTGAATGTTTGGGGGTATTTCGGTGCAGGTATCACTGCTGCTGCCGCCTTGTAGCCGTTGACTAAGTAGGGCCAGACGTTGTAGTAGTGCAAGTCTTTCGGATTTGAGCGACGAACACTCGTTGCTAAGATTTTGGATAACAAGTCGATCATTAGCCATCATTTTGGTCATTTGATACATCACCTCACCGAATGTATTCATAAAATCTTGACCTTTAGTTCCCAGGTAATAACGATCCATAGAATGAATAAAGCGATTGTTTGTAGACAACTGATGATAATTCCACTGCCGCTGTTCGAGCGATAACAAATTATAATTAGCTATTAGTTTAAATATTCTTTTACCCACAAAAATAAAATTTCCATTCTGGTTGTGGTGCTGCCGCCGGGAGGTAGCATCAACTGCTACCGATGACGCTGCCGCTTCTGTGATGTTGTGTTTGGCGAATGCCCTTGATGGCACCGCAAGCCAGCAGATGTCGATGCGTATGTACTGCCAGCAGCATGCCCACTATGCACCGATGCTGGTGGTGCTGCTGGTGTTTGTGGGGCATTAGGTGGTGCGTTGCTGGTGTGGGTATGGGTATCCGTATGGATATCTAGCGACATAAACTGTTCTACATTCCTGATTTCTTCGAATTGCAAGTATTTGTGAGCCAAAGGAAACACTAGTGCAGTTTCTTCGGGGTCTACTATGTCACTAATCAATACATTCCAACGTTTTTTTTTGATATCCTGTTGCATGCTGGGCGCATCAAAAGGCACTCGATTCCGGTAACGAGCATCCAAATACATTGACAAACCAGTAGGTAAATAAAGCATAGCGAACAAATCTACATGCTTGTAGACTGGCTGATTTATGAAATAATGACACGAACCTTGCTTGTGCGAGCGTCGGTGATACACCCCTTGATTGTGATAATTACGAAAGCCATGATAATAATCCAGCTGTAGATTTTCATTGGCTGTATCCATTTTAGTGATTTGACTCAAACAACTGGAAGCTTTTGCTGACACGTATTTAATGGTGTTCAGTAGATGGAGTGCAGTAGTGTTCTTTAGTTCGCGTTTGAATTTGCACTTCATGTCGCGATCGCGGTCGGCTGCTGTTGACGATTGTACTGCTGCTGCAGACACTATTGCCGAAGTTGCTCGCGTTGATGAGACCGTTGCTGCAGTGGTGCAGGTGTCGTGTTGCTGATGATCAGTTAACAATCCAACAACACCCACGGGAGCTACTGTAGCGCTACCTGTAGCTACTACAGATGATGTACCTATAGCCAGTGCCACTGTAGCCCTCATCTCACCAGCGACACCCGTAGCCGTCGCGCCCTCCGCACCAGTGGATGTCACAGTCGACGTCACATGTTCAAGCTGCTGAGTGGGACGACGACGCAAGCTAGTGCTACTAGTGGTACTAGTGGTATTAGTGGTATTGGTGGTATCAGTGTTGTCATTGGCGTCAGGCTTCACGAACATCATAAAGTCACGATTCATAATTGATTTGTGCTCAGCCAAAAGTACACAAATCATGTGGCGGTGATGTTCTCGTCCGCCGCTGCACAAACACCAGTGTGGCAAAAAATACATCTTGTCTTTGTGGTGCGCCCAAAAATCGTTGATGAAGGAACGCCAACCGCTAAAGCGAATACTCACATGGTACCACACCAGATTGCGCTTGAACATGAAGGCTTTCTGATAGAAGGCATCTAGACCAAGTCGATCGTCCATCTGGAGTTGGTTTAGAAAACAGCGACGCGGAACTCCATCAGCTACCCCAACATCGGGTGTGGTCAGCCAATTTGGTTTGGGTTTGCTATAGTCTTCGAGATCCTCGTACAACATATGGAGATGGTCCTGACGCGCATGCTTATGCAGTTTGCGATGCAAAAAATATCGATCGTGCATCACAAATCGCGACGCATCACTGCTATTGCATATATAGCTAGTGGATAGAGTGGATAGAGTGGATATAGGAGGCTCAGGAGGTGGGTTAGTAGAGGCGCTAGTGTGTGCGCCTGTTGGTGGTACTATGTTGTGTACGCCACCATTGCCTGCTATGATACCTACAGCCGCCAAGCTGGTACTGGGCGCCAAGCGGGTATTCTTGCCCTCTACAGTTCCTCCGCCAAAAGTGTTGCGAACGCCACTGCCACTGCCTGGTATCCCACTGCCACTGACTGGCATCCTGCCACTATCTCTCGGTGTAGAATCCACGGGACACACAATGCGGCCATCAGACCCGCTACTACCTGCCACAACACACCTACTCGTGCCAGCTGATACTGAAGATAAACTACTGGCTGGTGGAACTACACATGCCGCACATGCCACCGATGTGATGTCGGATATGGCTGCTATTCCTGCTATGGCTGAAGCTTGAACATCAGGCACATCTGTCTGCTGGGACTGCTGCGAATATTCAACTCCAACAGCTAAGCCTGCCAACGAGCGAGTATCGTATTTGCAATTTTTGTACTCGCGAGTTTGGTGAGCTTGATATATGGGTTGGAGGACGCGCTCTGCTGCTGCCTGATCAGCTGCTGTCTGATAATAACAGGCTCCACCACCACGAGAAATGATGCTACCATCAATACAACCAGCATCCGACGTCGATCCATGGTCTCGGATATGCTGTCGGGTATGCTGTCGGGCTGTTGTGATCGTTTGCAGATGACTACCAATCATACCAATATCTGCACGATCAAGGGCCCCTGACAACGCGTCAGACCCTGCCCGGACTTTTGCTTTCTCTGCTACATCTGCTACCTCTGCTGCTGCTACCTCTGCTACCTCTGCTGCCGTTCGATATGTTTTAGATTGTTGCCGTGCCAAGTCAACAATACGAACATCAGGAGCTGGACTGGCATTTTGCCGTTCGGCTCCTACATCACGTCGACCACCGATATGGCTCATACTTTGACTCTGGTGGAGCCAAGGGTGGCCAACGCAGTCAAGAACATCCATCAAGACGCCAACCGACGATCCTGCCAGATCATCGCTACTACTGTTTGGGTTTCGAACATTGTGCCCATCACAGTGCCTACGAAAGTCACCATCAGAATGTTTGCCCAGAACACCCTGCGTACACCGAATACAGTCGGTACACTTCGTACGGTCAACCAAATCACTGCCACGACTGCCTACATGGCTGCCTGCATGGCTGCCTACGTCACTGCCTGCATCACCCACTGCTTTGCCATTGGTACTACCGTTCATTAAGCCTGTACCAAGGCATATGGAGCCAGCGCCATCGACACCGCCTGCAACACTCCCAACAACGACATCGTTTAGCGCCACATGTGGATGCAAACTGCCCATATGCATCCTCATATTGTTCATATTGTTCTTGTTGGTCGGGTGATTGGAACAGACATTACAGGTGCTGCCGATACCTGATGTATGGGTATCATTGTCGTCACTGCCGTCGACTAGAGGACTCCAACCACTATTCAGGATACAGGCACTATTCAGGCCATGGCTATGGCTGCTCTGCATTTGGAAGTCCTCACCATCCGCAACACTACATCGGGATGCATGCCCAGTACATCGGGATGCATGTCTGGATGCATGCTCAGTATCAGTATCTTCGCTGCTGCTGTGCTTTGTTGCTACTTTAGCTGATACATACTCTGATGGTGCTGGTTCATCTGATCGAGCTAGTACTACCCCATCTACATCTGCCTGGCCATCTACATCTTCCTGTTGATTGGCACTATAGCCACACACACTGTCAGCACGCATGCACTGCACGCCGACCGGCATATGTTGCTGTGGGACGACGTCTCGCCCAGAGACTGTAGCTGCCATAGGCGTTAATGGGACGGATAGAGCGCCATCTAGAGTTCCTGATACTCTAGTCGCCGGCACACTGCCCAGTGCACACAGGTCCTCCTCAGTAAATTTGTGACTGTTGTGCTGAGCCTGCCGGTTAGCTAGCAAAATACTACGCGCGTGGGCCAGGGTGCAATAATTTGCCACTCGATTAGCACGTTCCTTGGCCACAGCTACCGCCCGATTACGCGCCCGCAGTTCTTCCAATTGTTGCTGCTCGGCCCAGCGAAACTCGTCGTTAGCTTGCTGAGCTTTGGCTTCGAGAGTGCGCCGCAACAACACACCCAAACAATGCAAACGATGGACAACTTCCCGACACGGCGGATCCTCGATGGTCCATCGAAAATCTAAACACCAAACACATTTACGGAGTGTTTTGATCTTGTGAACGTGAATTAAATGACGTTGATAGACGGAGGGACGCATCTCTGTACCACACCGAATGCACGGAATCAATGTCTGACATCTATTTCGAAGGTTGCGATAACGGATGCGACGCTGATGTAGTTCCGCGTTTGTCATCGTTAGATCTGGTCCATCTGGCGACAGCGCACTAGGCGAAACACCATCAGGTAGCTTGGCTATCGCAACATTTCGCCGGCAACGGGTACTACTACTGTCGGACATTGATTGCACGCATTCAGTGGCGGTGGGGAGATTTGTCGAATTCCGGAGGATGTGATGGGGTCCCGAACTATCTACTACGGGAGCCGCACTATCTACTACGGGACCCGAATCTGACTGCCCGTATGGCAGCCCATAGCTGCTGGGCTCCGATGCCATTGTGTCTTCGCTGCTGTTGTACACTGCCGGCACTGCTATCCTAGTAGTGCAGCCGGCGCCATCATTTGATATTTCAGCAACAGTAGGCATCATCACTGACGACGAAGACACAGCCGACGACGTCGAACAACCACAATTCGCGATACTACTGCGACAATCTGGAATGTGACTCGCATTATAAGCGTTGAATGGTGAGTATATGGTAGTGATGCTTACCGCTCCCAATACATGGAACAGCTATTACAGATACCATATCTGCTGCTGCCGCACTATCGGCTGCTACACTGCGACCAGCATGTGACATCACAGCAGCACTAGCACTAGACAAGGGGAGTATATGCCCAGACGACGACGTGCATACCACACCCGGAATATCTACAGGCAGCAGAGCAGAGCATATTGGTTAGTATAGATATAGATATAGTGTATATAGTGTGTAGTAGAGTATATTACCAATACAGTGCTGTTGTTTATTTTTGCAGTGAGGATGCTGATGTCGTTCCATATGTAGATCAATGTCAAGTGCACAACTTTGATTTACTAGCACTGCTACTGCTACCGGTTGTTGCTGCCCGTGTGCTGCTCTGGTTCACGTTGAATGCCTGTTGCTACCTACCGTCGATAGATATAGACTATGTACGCTATATAGACTATGTACCCTATATAGGGGATATGGGTATAGCGTATGTAGCGTATGTAGATAGATATGGTATAGATGTATATATGTATATGCTATTGACGCAAATGATTAGAGTTATTAAATAAAACCAGATTAAAATCGACAAATTGTTTTGTACCTGAATGCACTAATGGGAACACTAAACACGCATTACAGTTGGTAAGTATTAGGTGGAAGTAACCGTGAAATGCAAAAACCGTATATATATCAGATATATGTACGCGGTATGCACTGATGTTGGTCGGTCGAATTTAATTGGAATACTAAAAGTATCATCCTAGCTATAACCTCCCAGCAGTACCATCTTGGCTAGTCGACCATGTCAAATACCACATCCCCACCACTAAGCGTACACACAGGGTGTAAACCAAGTACCACGTACACTCTGCCTATAGAGGGTGGCAGATGGCAGTCTAAGACTCTGCCGATAGATGTAGATGGTATAGATAGCTATATAGGTGGTGTGGCACGTACTCTGCTCAACGACCATAACTTCATAAGAGATTGAAATGTCGTAGTCGTGCAAACAGTGGTTGTTCTTCTATCATTGACATGCACGTGTGCCACCCTCAAGGGCTGCATGCCGTTGACGTCACACACAGACATAGGCATCCAGATGTGTACCATAGACATACCGTCGAGATGGGCTGCATCCCCAAAGTACCAATCGAATGAAAACTAAAACATAAATATTTACGTTAATATAGAGATGTATACGGATGGTACCGTCGCGTTCGTTGGTCCATAGATATCAGGGCTGCTTATGAACAGCTCTGACGTCACAGCAGGCCGTCGAGGTGAGCTGCACACGAGCAGCCCTCCAACATACCGATCAGATGTCGACATTTATTTGGTCGGTGCATTGATTGAGTTGCCTAAAAATATTTGATTCATTTTTTTGGTGGTCGATAGAGAGCATACCGTCGAGGTGGGCTGCTCGTGTGCAGCCCTCCAACATACCGACCAACTGAAACACGATCCGTAGCTGATATATAGGTAGCGTGAGTAACGTAAAAATATTAGGTGGTGGATAGACATTATATTTTTTGTTTGTTGATTCATGTATATCAGAGCTGCTTCTCTGATGTCACATATGAGTCCGTCGAGGTGAGCTGTGTATACGCAGCCCTCCAACATACCGATCAGATGCAGTGGTCGGTACATTGATTGAGTAACGTAAAAATATTTGTTTTAGGTAGTTTATAGACATGGGAGTTTTTGTTTGTTGGTTCGTATATATCAGGGCTGCTTATGAACAGCTCTGACGTCACAGCAGGCCGTCGAGGTGGGCTGCACACGAGCAGCCCTGCTATATACCGATCAGATGCAGACATTTATTTGGTCGGTACATTAATTGAGTTGCCTAAAAATATTTGATTCATTTTTTTAGGTGGTTCATAGACATTATCAGGATATCTGATGTCACTGCTGATATTGAGCGCCGAAATCCGCCAACAGCTGATTGTAGCGCCATCTGGATACCATCTCGCGACCAACGAACGGTATCGGGATACCACAGTGGAGGGCAGATGATGGTATCCAGGTATCGAGATACCTCAAATATTAGGGGGATTCTGGACCACAAAATAGCGTTTCAAATAAATATTTAGGGGTATGCCATATAAACTATAGTCAGTGGTATCGGGATACCTCAAATATTTGGGGGATTCTGGACCACAAAATAGCGTTTCAAATAAATATTTAGGGGTATGCCATATAAACTATAGTCAGTGGTATCGGGATACCTCAAATATTTGGGGGATTCTGGACCACAAAATAGCGTTTCAAATAAATATTTAGGGGTATGCCATATAAACTATAGTCAGTGGTATCGGGATACCTCAAATATTTGGGGGATTCTGGACCACCAAATAGCGTTTCAAATAAATATTTGGGGGTATGCCATATAAACTATAGCCAGTGGTATCGGGATACCTCAAATATTGGGGGGATTCTGGACCACCAAAACCTGTTTCAAGTAAATATTTGGGCATATGCCATACAAACTATAGTCAGTAATGTCTGCTAGCCATACAAACTATAGCCAGTAGTCAGTAATATCTGCCAGCCATACAAACTATAGCCAGTAGTTAGTAATATCTGCCAGCCATACAAACTATAGCCAGTAGTTAGTAATATCTGCCAGCCATACAAACTATAGCCAGTAGTCAGTATGCTAGCCTAGTCAGTACTGCCACCCATATAGCCAGTGGTATCCAGATACCGTAGCTGGTATCCGGATACCGTAGTGGGTATCGCGATACCCCAAATATTTGGGGATTCTGGACCACCAAAACCCGTTTCAAGTAAATATTTCAGGGTCCCGCCTTGTGTGGCTGCCGAGTGGGATTTTAGCTTTTTGCCTTATGGTTGGGCGCTAGATTTTGAGTGTATGGCCAAATATTCGGTCAGTGTATGGCAAAAACGAGTATCGAGATACCCAGTGTATGGCCGATCGCGGTATCCGGATACCAATGGGCTCCTGAAAACAGCCAGATTTGTGGCCGTCGAGTAAATATCTGACTAGCGGCCATACGCGGCCATCCATGCACACACAAACACACAATCCACCATACACACCCAACCCTACATATATACGCTACCATCTACCACCTACCATCTGCAACGACCACCATCCACCGTACCATCCGCCATCAGCCATCCATCTACCGCCATCCATATACCACCATCCGCCATCAGCCATCCATCTACCGCCATCCGCATATGCCATCCCCCCGTAATCCATCAGCCGCACACACACTACTACACACCGCAGCCGCTATACTCAGCTCAGCAGCTGTATATACAGTTACTGAGCTGCGGATAGCTATCCCCAGCTCAGCAATCCATACATTGCTACCGCCGACCGAGCGATTTTGCCATTACTGAGTAGCCAGATGCTGTATACGCAGCAACCTCACACCGACAGCTCACACAGACACGGTACCCCCCTCAAAATACCTCACCCGTCTCGCACTAACACAAAGATTTTATACAGGTTCTTATGGCAGAGACGCAGGTTTTTCCACTGCAGTATATCAGGCCGAAACCACTATGTTAGATGGCGGTTTTGCCCACAACCTCGATTGCTGAGTAAAACTGCCTGTCCGTGACGTCACAACCTCCAACACTCGCCAGTCGTGACGTCAGACCACGGCCACACGCTTCCACAGCCACAAAAATCGCCAGCGATATCGGCAGCGATTTGGTGTTTTAATTTGCAAAAGGTTGGAAATCCGAAAAACGAAATTTCATTTTTCTCGCCGAAAAAAAATCAGCTGATCGGGCTCCCATTTAACTACACGTGTTTGTGTGTATTTTTTCGATGGGCGAGGGACGAGTGCGACGCGGACTGCGGCGAGGGTGGCAGAGACGAACTCTAGAAATCAGGGGGGCATGGTCGGCGGTACACAATAGTGACGTCAGTGGATGGTAGTGGATGGCTAGTAGTGACGTCAGTGGATGATACTTAGAGTTTTAGTGACGTCAGAGCATGGCAGAGCCAATCAGGGCGCACATACTGCCGACGGCTGTCGCTTGGGCATAGTGACGGTCGCGTCGGTCGGTCGGATGGTGTATGGTTGTTGTTGTATTGTATATGCGGAGTGGATAGTATTGTGGATGGATGGATAGTTGCGGGGGATATTGGTCTGTGGTGTTGTTGTTGTAGAGGTTTGACGATAGTGGATGGTAGAGAAATGTAGGATGTTTTTTGGTCGGCTATTTGGGCTGTGAGCATAGATATGCGATATGCGGGGTATGTGGATATGTGATGTGCGGACGGACGGACATACGTGTATTGTTGTTGTGCGGACAGACATTCGTGTATTGTTGTTGTGCGGACGGACATTCGTGTATTGTTGTTGTTGTAGACGGACAGACATTCAGGTGGTGTGTTGGCTGTAGGCTGTGGCGGTCGGCAGCAGTAGGTCGGCAGTAGATGGTAGATGGCTAGCTGCGGATGGATATATGCGGGGGGGATATGGACTGTGGTGTTGGGTGTACGTAGTATTGTTGTTGTAGCGGCAGTAGCTAGCTGCGGATGGATATCTGCGGGGGGATATATGTGTAGTGTTGTTGTTGTGTAGCGGTCGGCAGTATCTGCGGACGGGTGGTGTGTGATCTAGTTTTGTGGGACGTATTTGGCAGTCTAGCGCGGATAGTCACGGTGGATGGTTGGTAGGCTCGTCGCATACGGTACGTGATGTGTAGGTCGGCGATGGGATAGACGCGAGTACGTACGTCTGTGCATATAGCATATGGAGCATATACATAGTACTATACCTACTGTACGTACTACGTGTATGCTGTATATGCTATACGTACTACATGCCGGTACTTGCGTTTATTGTCTTGAGGTTTCTATCGTTTTGCGTAGATCGGTAGCGTAGGTATATATGTACGTGTACATGTGTGTATGTATATGTATATGTATATATGTAGGGTAGGTCTAGGTCTGTATATATACCGCCCCCGGTACGCGTCGTCCGCAGTCAGTGGTCGGAGGTCGGAGAGCACGGACGCAGGACGACGCTAATATTTTTTATTTTTTTATCCAGGAAACGGACGCCTATGGCAGCCGAGTAGCTGCCGCTAGGTGGCGCACCCGACACCCGACCACAGCTACCACCATGCCACCACACATCCACCCGCACATCCGCTATGCACTATGCATGCCTAGCCGTCGGCATTATCTAGCTTTTTGTTTTCAAGTTTCAGTTATTGGCACGTCTATCATTATGTAGGATGTATTTAGTAGGAAACATAGATACAGTTTTTGGGATAACTACAGATAGATACAGGGATACTTACGGTTATTGACGGAATTATAATCGTACAGCCGAAACAGAAAATACACATAGATGTTCAAATACGAATTGGCAGCAAACACCAAGCTAAATACCAATAACAACCAATTGGACGTCGACAGCGACATGGCACCGCTGATGGGCATAGCTACTACACTACAGACAGCTATACACAGCGTAGTACGTACGTACGCACTGACTGACCGACGGTACACTCGCGTACACTACACGGCGGCAGTCGTGATGCTGCCGCTGCTGCTAGTCAGAGTTTACCGCACACTAAACTAAACCATGCACTAGATACCAGTACCATGCACTAGGTACGCGAGGATATCATGCATGGACCAGTTACGATGCATGGACCAGTTACGGACGAGATTTTGGCGGGCTTTCGTGTATGAGTCTAAAGTATTAGCGGAACTATCTATCAATACAAATAACAAACTTTACTATACACTAACTATAATATATACACTAACTATACACTAACTATATTATGCTACCTACACACTACACACTCTATGCTTATGCACTATTTTGCATATCTAATTGGATTGTCTTAGTGTCGGACTATTACACAGTGTGTCCGACTACTCTATCTATCTAACAGATTGTGCGGTTGAAGCGGCTAGGATGCTGTCTATACTGTACCCTTTACTGGTATAGCATCATCATATCACATATTATCAACATCTTTAAACGTCTGTTTAGCACTGCTCTCTGTACTTTACTATGTACTATACAATAGACCCTAATATGGATATGGTGGGTATGTTTGTTGTAGTGGGCACCCCACAACACCTATTGAATGATGCGATTGTATGTATTGCAAATGATGACATGATATCTACTACAAGATATCCTACTACATGATATCTACTACACCATATACTCTACTATCTGCCAACTATATACTGCTATCAAACAATTAATTCAACCATTCCATACAGCAGGAACATATACCTAGGTACATACACTCCCACACGTGTCCATACACCTCAGTCTGTACACATCATATCACAGCATATCACAGCACATTACTGCCGACGGCGGCACTCGCACCCATTCTACACACTCTACATGTACGCGCTACGGCACCACCAGCAGCCACCACTACACCGCCGCTGGTGGCCGCGGTTTGTACGCGGTCCAAAATCCGCCAACAAACCGCGCACTCTATCCAGCAACTCCAAACAATCTGACTCGCTTCTCGAAGTTATATATTAAATTAGGCCGAACTTTCTTACTAAATGCGGATAAAAAACTTGATTCACTCTGATGAAAATTTCAGTGTCGCGGTTTATTGGCGAGGACTTGCAGCAGGTTCACACGTTTGAATTCAACTGCTATGATTTGCAGGATAAAATAATGCAACTGCTGTACATTGTTTACAGTGCTTTTATAGGTAAAAAAGGACTCTACGGAGGACTACGTGAGCTATGGTACTAGGGAGGATGTCGTAGTTGACTGTAGTACATGAGCACCTTCGAGAGAGATGGAGTTGTGTATGGAGTGCTGTGCTGTGGTGCTATGGTGTATGCTACATGTTAGGCACCATGCGCCATCCCACCAGATTGTTGTAGCTTTGGACCTTCACAAGGAGTAAGAATAGCTTTAGTGCTTTTGTGCTGCACATTACACTGCTGCACATTACACTGTGACTACACAGAGACACAAATCTTAATAATAAGTCCTTTTAAAATATATATTTAGCGATGGATCTCAACAAATCCGTAGCGCAAAACAACAACGGCCAGAAAAAAGATTTTCACAATAGCATTTTCAAACAATTGTACCACAATGCGGACGATTGTATATCTATTACGAATCAGCCATTGCTACCCCAAGAATTTCATATGATTTTCTGTAGCAATCGGATTGATTCGATTGCCACCAACCATTATGTTTCTAATTCAATGAAAGCAGCATTTTTGCTGATGATGGAAAAATCCAAGTACCCGAATGAAACGTTTTATGTTTTCAATACGATTTCAAAGAAATTACAGTTGATACATTTGTATTCCACTTCGACATATTGGTTCGTGGATAAATTAATTGCTCCGCATGTAGTTGAGAATCAGACTTCGGTCACGCTACGTTTGATATTGAAAGTATGCAAGCGGTTCTGTGAAAACTATCATTCTGACCCAAAAGTTATACATCGTGTAGTGCGTGCCGTCGAGCGTAGCTACCGCGGTGAAATCGATGAAGAGCTTGATTGTGACAACGGGGTATTTACATTTATTCGAGACTTTTTGGCTCAAGCAGTTAGTTTGGTTAGTGTGCCCGTCAATCAACGCTCAGAGCTAGTAGACAAATTAGTCCAAAAGAACATTGATACATTTACGCAACAATTTAGCGACAACAATGATTCTACATTTGGTAGCACAAGTAGTCTGGTTGATAGTACCAGCGACAAAGATGACGAATATGACCGCAATCGTCGCATAAAAAATCTACATGGTAAAATAGAAAAATCATACTCGGATCTTAAGTATAATCGTTCAGATCCTGTGGCGCGTCCCACTACTACGGCTGATTGGTGGAAAAAACCATCCAAGCCACCTACTACACCTACTACACCTACTACATCCACCACCAGTGCCTCTACCACAGCGCGCAAAGTACAGTTTGCGGATGATGGATCCCATACGAGCCATGTAGGGAGCCAAACACATATACAGAGTCATATCTCCGACCATCCAGATAATACGTTTGTTGATTATCGCCGTCGTATGGGTAGTGTGGCAAATAATATTGCAGACGCCACGGATTCTGAAGATGAAGACTATAAAATTGATGTCATTGGTTTAGATGACCCACCAGAAATCATTGATTCAGCTGATGAACAGCAACCAGGTGAATCACATACGATGCCACCTACCATACCACCATTATACCCTACTGTAGCTAACACAGATTCTGATGATGAAGGTGTTGTGGGTGATGCGGAGCCACTAGATGGTAAAACATCTCCATCATCAGAGCCGGCATCAGCAAGTGCAGTAGTAGCCAGTATGTCTGATGCTCCCAGTATGTCTGATGCTGCCAGTATGTCTGATGCTCAGTTAGTAGAGGCGCGTAAAGAACACTTGGTGTATTTGCTGGAAGAATTCAAAAGTATGAATCTACAATCACCTGAAATATCCAAACAAATTACTGAGCTCGCGGGACTGTTGGCTACTACTAGCATACGTACCGCAGAGGCTAGTGCACCGACCGCCACCGTGCAGGCTAGTGTACCTACCGCCACCGCAGAGGCTAGTGTACCTATAGCCACCGCAGAGGCTAGTGTACCTATAGCCACCGCTGAGGCTAGTGCACCTATAGCCACCGATCTGCCAATCAATCAGATTCTGTCTATAGGTGATGTGTCTGATGTCAATTTCTTGGATTTTGAATCTGAGCCAGAGCCTGAGATAGATACGGACATAGAGCCAGACACACATCTAGAGCCAGACACCCGACCGGAGCTACACACTCAGCCAGAGCTACACACCCAGCCGGAGCCACTGTATAGCTTTGATGTCGAACCTGACTATCCGCAGGCAGTCTACCCTAAACTACCTGCTGAGGAATCGACACCGATTCCCGATATGCTAAACGAAATCAATGCTACCCTAGACAAAGAACCCATTACCCCTATTGCTATTGATCCCGATGTCCATAACTTTAAGCCTACATTTAGTGCTATGGCCCGTCTCAATGACAAAAGACGTCTCAAGCGCCAACTGATTGAGTCGTTACCTACGGCAGAGTCGCTAGCATCTATTACTCTCAATGTCAATCCTATGGATGCCAAACCACCGCCAATCGCATTGTCTCCTGTGTTGGAATCACCCACCAAACCTATCCGGCGCTACATCAATCCGGTCGGATCAGAATACTACTACAATCCATTCCTACAGAAACCTGAACCTGTAGCAGAACCTATGGCCGTACCTGTAGCAGTACCTATGGCAGTACCTATCGAGACAGCGTCTAGTGCAGAGTCTACTATTGGCACAGAGTCTAGTGCAGAGTCCAGTGTCGTCACAGAGTCTACCGCCATCACTGATACACCTACTCCGCCGACAGATGGCGCTAGACCGCGTACACTGTCTGCTAGTGATCCACTCGAATCGACGACATCGGATATAGCTCCATCAGCTAGTGGATATATATCTGATCCCCAATCATATACTGCTGATACTGCTGTGGATGTGCCTGCTGTAGCTGCTACGGTACCTACCACTACTATCCCTGCTACTCCACTGGCAGCATCAACACCTACGGATACACCTCCTGCCGTCGTACCTGCTACCGACGTAGAGCTATCTGATTTAGTCAAGTTTGTGTCCAAGGTGAAACTATCGAAAATGTTTACTATAGAAAATGCACCTCACGTAGCTTTGTATGCTACCGGCGGCAGACACCGCAATCAACCATTGCCGGTACTCGGTTCGGGACCCAAACAGGACTTGCATGATTATGACATCTTGAAACTGACTTCTACTGCTGCTATCGTTCCGAATACATCTTTTGAGACAAAGAAACAACGCGAAGAACGCTATCATCCATACAAAAAAATAAAATATGAAGCCGTCTAACATATATAGATCAAAAAATATATATTTCACATAGATACATAAATATAATACAAATAGACATCAGTACGGTCTATCAAAAAAAAATGTATATTTCGTATATACTTTCTTTTTTTTTGATGGATGTGCTATATGTGGTACGCTGTGCTGTCTAGCAGGTAGGTATATAGTAGGTAGGTACGTAGTAGGTAGGTATGTTTAGCATCCGTAGGTTAGAGACGGTACATTGGTAATTGCCGGTAGTCTGAATTGTGAGACATTGTGTTTGGGCACGTTGGCGACTGTTGTTAGTGTCTGCTGACGTTTCAAATCCAATGTCACTAGAATTGCAGATCCAGTTCGTGATTCGACATCGATTGTTAGGGGTGAAACTCGCATGGTCGTTACGCTACGTGCATATGCAAGATGTTCAGTTGAATGCAAACGGTAAGTAGGTGGTATGGGTGCTGTTTTATCTGGTTGTACAAATCGGGATTGACCAAAACCTGCACCATAGCATATATATCCATCCACAATAATGACATCGGGGATTTGGGCAACTTCCGAACCATTTTCAAGGATACGTTTGGCTGGATAGTACAGTGAAATGTTGTAAATGTCCATGATGTTATCAATGTCTAGTAAATTGATGCGGCACACTTTGACTGTGGTGCCGGTGATCGTTTGGGCACTGTTGAACCATCCGCGTACTTTTTCGTTGGTAGGTTCGTAAGCGCTGCTAAAATACATGTAGACGTTGACTTTGCTTATGAAAGCGGTCAGACGGAGCAAATGTTGACGATGGCTGTCTCGAAACTGGATGATTTTCTTAATGTATTCGGTCTTTTCGTCGTTGTGATCTGCGTCGCCAATTTGGGTGGTAACGCCAACTAGATAGTTGACGGCATCGGTGAGCACTTTGGCGTCGGGATGGTATAGAATTTGCAAGTCTTCGGGTGTTAGACGATTTGCGTACGAAAGTAACGGAAATATGCGGACGATTTGCCGATTGGAAATATCACACATTGGCACATGAATAATACGACCACAATTGCCCTCGTATTCGGTGATCGGGCGGCAGATGCGCAGATTTGCGTGGACGCTACAAAAACCATTCTCAACGTACTTGGTGCAATGACAATCGTTGAAGAAACACGTAGCACTGTTGTCTAGTTGTTTGTCCACTATTTCTGCGCCAGATGTAATAGAGGCTTGAGTAAAGCCGCATGTAGTGGTGTATGTTTGTATTTCCTGGGCATTGAGGCGTAAAAGTGATGCAATAGTGTCCCGACACGTAGATACATCATTTGTATTAATCGGTGCTAGGTTAGGTTGATCGTCTGAGATATCTTCTATTTCACTAATATGATTGGCTGCTACCGCACCTATAGTTGTTGTAGTTCGGGTGGGCTGCCTATTACGATCAGCAGCCTGTTGTGCGGTCTCCTGGCCCCCAGCGGCAGAAATCTGTCCGCTAGCAACTTGTTGGTTGTCGTTAGAGTTATTGTTCATTTTAAGGGTAGTTATTTAATAGACAAAAGATAGATGTACACCGTCCAAGGTCTTAATATTCCAGCCGGATACTTATTAATTGAAGTGGTCTTACATTAGTAAAAATATTTGTTGGTAGTATGGCATGGTTGTAGTGATTGTAGTAGGATGTGTGTTGGGAGTAGGGATGTGTCAGGATATCAGTAGATTCGCGTAACAACGAATTCCACGAGTAAAAGATTGTGTCGTCAGGATGTGTTATGCATGGTATCCGGCCGTGTTTTTTTTCGTAAATTAACGTTTGCATCCATACAAATAGCTGCGGATAGTTACTGCTCGAATAACAACGCAATTGACTATGGTACATAAATCGAATATAATCTTTGTATTGAATGAGTGCATTTGCCAGGAATCGATTTTCTGCAAATACACTCTTTGTCGTTTCACGAACTTGAAAGACATTATTTACATCGTCGTAGTCTAAAATTAAATATTTATTTGATGTAAGGCGCATACAAGTTTTTGCTGAATACCCCATAAATATATTATATTTGTATTCTTTGTCATCGACGAAACTCAATTCGAAGAAGACATTGAATATTTCCAACTTTTCCAAATGCATTCCGGTTTCTTCTATCAGTTCGCGTACAGCAGTCATCAGGATATTTTCGTTTTTCTCTCCGCCTCCACGAGGGATGGCAAATTGCTCCGGAAAATATGTGCGACAGTTGTGATTTATTAATTTTTTCTTGTTGATGAATTTCAGTGACGGAGGGAATGTAACTTGGGAAGTTGATTCGATGCAGTAGCTATTTGAGTAGGGCTTTTTGCGAATAATTAGTTCCATTTGCTCGTTGTGGTTTAGTAGTATGAATCCGCATCCAGTTACTTGCGATTTGGTACTTTGGGGTAATGTGCGAATATTGTACAAGGACAACGGATTGACACGTGGCAGTTGGGTCGTCGACGGGCTATCGGCATCATCCACTAATAGGGCGGCAGTAGTAGGTATAGATGTATTAGGTACATCACCAGCTGTACTAGCTATACTAGGCGTATCAGGTGTACTGTCTGTGCTGGGAGTGCTGTGAGTAGTAGGCGCGGTGGGGGTTGTGGGTGCAGTAGATGTAGCACGTGTAGGTATTGGTGGGTGACGTAAGCCCGGCAACGATGATGCGGGAGTAGCTGTTGGTGTTGTGTCAGGATGGCCACTGCATCGGAGGGTTGGAGAGGAGACCATTGTTGCAGGATGCAATAACTTTACCATGTTTTTGTGCAAAAAATTCTTAAGACGTGGAATGGTATTGTGCAATACGAAGTTGGGCACTTGCCGTATATATGAATATAAAAAGTTAATCTGGCGGTTGGAAATGCGATAATTTTGTATTCTTTATTTAGGGTAACGCTATAGGTACTTACCATTGTGTTTCTAGCTAACTAATGCAATAAATAAAAAAATGCAGCACCCTGGATATGACTACAAATATGACGGCTATATGGCTATGGTATGTTAGAGCGTAGAGTGTGTATCATATATGGCGTTGTGTCCTATATTGGTGTTGTAGTATGGTGTGACCAATGACAACTGAATGATTCGTGGGTAAGTTTGCGGTTAAGTTAGCGGATATGGCACATAGTAGGGCATATAGCGTGTGTATAGTATCGTATAGAAGGTTAGTTTATAGATTAGTACGTTAGTTTGTGGTATGTTAGATAAGCTTCTACCCAAAATGAAACTGGAATTTGTCGAAATACAACTCGTATTTGTGCTGTTATTTTATTTGCTGTTATATACGTTATTGTCCGAACATTATGCACCGTTGCGCGTTCATAGATTGTATTATGGTGAGCTTCCTTACCCTAGTATAATAGTATAATAAGTGTGTAATTATTAGTTAGTTATGATGGATACGATTGAGTTCACAATGTATTGGTTCTACGGAACTAAGCGCGAAGATGATAACACCATCAATATGGGTCCGTTGCCCATTCCGTGTGTCATTACAGCTACTCGCACTGAACTCTTGCAATCGATATCATACTTTTGTGCTAGTCTGAGACCACTCGTACAACCACATTCCGATTTTGATATTAGCCTGCTGCAACAGCAAGAGCGTATAGGGTCTCTCATAGAATATTATCGTGGCCAAATGGAGCTACCTAGTTTTGATGCCAGTGGCATTTTTAGCGAACTCTTTGACACACTCGAACAGCTCAACGAAATCTACACAAAATATGGCCTACCCTACGAGGATCTAGCAGTTGTTACTGCGCTCAAAACTATGCAACAATGCGTTGCCCGACCAAAATCCAAAATGACTGACCAACAAATCATAGACTTTTTCCGCACATTCTTTGACTTTGTGATGCTACAATCTACTCCCTACATACTTACCAAGTCTTTGGCTATTATTGAGTTGTTGAGTTTTTTGGAGAACAAATGTGTTGTCAGTTCTATTGAGCTGACGGACGAACTCCAAGCCTACGACGACAATCCTCAGGCTACTATCAAGCTGAACTATGACTTGCAAGATTTGCGTATCAATGTCCTATTTACGATTTTCAAACGCTACCTAATTACCAATCCTGATTGGGTGTATACACGTTATGTAACAGATTTGATACTCCCTAATGCAAGCAAGTCTATTAAACGCAAACAAAACACAGACATTGACTGGGTGTATCAGGGCAAGAAAATTGCTGCATACTTTACCAACAATGTCAATAGTTTGCGTCATTTGAAAATATTACTTACCTCTCCCAGTACCAATAGCAAGACCATGACAAACCTGGTCAACAAGTTGTATAGTGAACCCAATTTACAGCTTGAAGTGATGAATCTGTTGGACAGCAACAACTCCATATGGCAGACTGATTGGAAATTACTACAATTTCCCCATGTGTTGCTGTTACCCAAAGTTCGACTACCTACCCTGATTGCTCTGTATGTGCATGTGGTAGACAAAGTCATCAATAGCATTATCAAGCTCAAAGACAATGCAGATTTATTTAGCAACGAAAGCAATCTATTAAATAGAGCTGGTCGTACTCTGCAACATGTCATAGAGAAAATCTGCGACAAGTCTATTATTACAGCTGAAAATTGGGATATTATTACCAAAGAAGACACACAGTTTTTAATTAAACTACTAACTGCTTTATTCCGCGAAAATGTGATTAAATCATTAACAAATACAAAAGACATTAGAGCTTTTAAACAAAGTATGCAAACATATATGAATAAGCAGCCACGGCACCAAATACTCTAATTAATATGTATGCCTAGAGCACAGTGCAGACAGACACGTACCGTACAGATAGTACATACCTACAGTATAGATATCTACAGTACAGATATCTACAGTACAGATTAGATTAGTATAGTATGTATATATGTATATAGATTATTACATTAGATTTGTTAGTTTGTAGTTGTTACATTGTTAGATGACTGCTGCTGCGATGTACTGCCACTGCCAGCGGCTGTACTATCATTAGCAGTAGATGCAGCGGTAGCAGTTGTATCCATTGGGGCTACACCTTGTAGCATAGGTGTCGTACTCGATGGCGACGAAGAAGATGACGATTCTCGCCGCATGGTCGGCATCGGTATTCCTGTCTCCGTTGAGGGCAAAGCTATTGGTAGCGTTGTGTCCATTTCGGGTGATAGACTTCTTGTAGTTGTAGATATAATACTGTTGTCACTCTGGTACGTAAGCAACTTCAAAATATCAGCAATTAAATGTTCTACCTTCACCAGTTCTATAATTTGAGGTATAATGAGCATCTGAAAAAACAATAAAATATCAAACATACTACATACTATATACGGTGTGTGTGTTTTTTTTTACCTCTTTTTGGGCGTTCATTTCTCCTTGAATCCATTCGGTGTGCATTTTTCTGATTTGTGTTAGGTAGAAAGCATCAATGTTTTCATTGTCGCGTGCACGAACATTGACGTTGTGAAGGCATTGTTCGATGGTAGTATCCATATAAAACAACATATCTGGATCAACTGTTAGGTATTTGTTAGCAGTAAGGTAAAGATGTTCCAGTATGTTTAAGTTAGTTGCATCAAGATACCCTTGTTGATGTTGAAATCGAGCAAAACGTATGCAGCTATGTATCGAGCGTTCCATAATTTTAATTGGTTTAGTTGTTGGTTTTAGATGATTCTCTAGTAACGTATTGAATGCGTACGATTGAAATGGCGCTACCCCTACATGAGGCTGATTATAGAAATTCCGCATCAAGTCGATTCCATGAAAATTTGACCATTTGTCGACAGGTTCGTGTACGAATTCAATGTATTTGGCGTATGGTCCGTGTGCCAAAAAATACATTAGCCGTGTTTTGCCCGAACCCATGACGCCTTCAATGTGTATGGTATAGGGCTGCCGTTGGCGGCGTTCGTTGTCAGGTAGCCATAGCCTGGACGGAATAATTAGCGGTCGGCCAAAAGGCAAACGAATCGGATCGGTTAGGTAGCATAGTGATGGCGACAATGGTGGTGGCCAAGAGGGAGTCGTCCCACACGATGCCGACGACGACTGGGACGTGGACGTAGAGCCGGGCGAGCCAGCGGATGTGGATGTGCTTGGTGCGGCTCCCGATGACGACGTATCTATAGCTACCGTACTCGTCGACGACGACGACGATGATGATGATGACCCAGCAGTGGATGTAGGTGCAGCGGCGGTAGCGGCGGTATTCATGGTAGATGCACAACAACCGGCTACAACCGACAATGTTCGATCCGAAACCGTATGAGCCAAAGTATTTGATGCCATCAGAATCGCTCCCAAGGCAGCTACTCCCGCTCCCGATGCAACTGTAGATGCGCTACTACGAAACTTGGGCATATCCGAGGGGGGTTTAGATAATATATCGTTGTCGTCGTCGGTTGGTATCTGATGATGCGAATACTTGAGGTGTTCGTACTCAACTAAGCGACTAAATTCAACAGTCTTCTCATTCGACTGAAAGTTCTGAATTAAATTCGATTGTAGTTGTAATTGTGATGTTTGTGCTGCTGCTACTGCCACTACTGATTCTGTTGTTGTGGCAGTAGAT
Source organism: Bombus terrestris (assembly GCF_910591885.1). NCBI lineage: Eukaryota > Metazoa > Arthropoda > Insecta > Hymenoptera > Apidae > Bombus > Bombus terrestris. The sequence goes on from NW_025963752.1 coordinate 23,742, forward strand.
AACGTCGATGATGCAGTAGAATCAAGGGGTAAATGTAGAAGTAGGTTTTGTTGTTGTAGGTTTTGTTGTTGTTGTTCGTGCAGTTGATTGTAGGGTGGTAGTACGAGATTGTCGTGATGTTGTTGTTGTGACTGCTGCTGCGACTGGTGTTGTTGGTGTTCGGCCGGGCACTGAGTAGTCAGTGGCTGATGCAGTGTATGTAGAGCCGGCGGATTTGCTTGACCGTAGGCAATATCGTCAATTAGTAAATCTTGTTCACTGAATGAGGCAGCCATATCGTAGGTGTGTAATAATTGATTGGCAGAGTCTCCGTTATACAGTTCTTTGTCCAGTTCGGGGGTTTGCAGTGAGTCATATCGATCAGCCATTATACATGCGTAATACCGATATAGAAAATGAAGGAACAAATTAAAACATTCTATACAGTGCATTAAATAAGTATAATAAGTTTTGGGGTGAATGTTATCTGAAATCGGAAAATAACAACATTTACATAGATTGACAGAGTTAGAAAGTTTGTTTATAGATTTTACAAAGATTTTATTATAAAATAACACAACAAATACAGAACACACAAAAATATAATCACAAACATGAAGGGATTTATTATATTATCAGCAGTTAGTTGCTTGTTTTCGGCAAATCTTGAATTTACGAGTGCCATGGGTAGACCTTATAGCACCACAATACGCGTACCTAACTCTATCGATCAAAGACTATTTGAAAAGTTAATGCGCTCTCCTGACTACACTGTTGAATCAACTAACACTATTGCACCGGACAGTGACAACGTTTACATCCCCTACAACAGCCCTGACGCACACTCTCCGACGACAACCAATGACAATATGATGATGACCGTCGATAATCCCCCGTTTGCCGATTTAAATGTGGCCGAGGATGAAATGCACCACCAACCTGACAACGACACCCCAGAATCGGGTGACTACAGCAACGATGACTATCGAAAGACCGCACCACACGCCGGTTCGTCATCAACTGCTAATAACGAAATGGCTAATACACACGGAGCTAATACTCGTCTTGTCGTCGGACCATCATCGGCAGCAGCACTACCACAATCGGATACCTACCGTACCACCAACCAAATCCCCAGAGTCTTGTATAACATAGACGCAGCAGCGACACCACCTGAGGCGCCACAGTATCAACAACCCACCTCCAAATTCAGCTATCAGATCACAAATACCAATCCACTACAGTATCATTCAATACAGAATGATGCACCAGCAGCAGCAGCAACCGAAGATGCAATATATGAAATAAATGGTACAGTAAATGATGGTGCTAATACCGCTGGTACGAACGATGCTGTGCCAAAGACCGGCTACACCCAGAATACCCAGACTACTCAGACTAGTTACCCGACCGGCTATACTCGATATATCGTCTCAAAGCAACAAACTCCCAATACAGAACCACCACCGACTGAACACATCCAGGATACCATCAGCAACGTTATGACTAATACGATTAACTCCACCAACGAATTTCGAATATTCGTCGAGCGACTTGTTAAGTTTGCCAACGACATACAAACTCAAGTACTTGGCGGTATAATAATTGTATGTACTGCCGTTGTAGTATTCTTGAAGAAAATCTACTTTTCGCTGAATTATTGTCTACTCAAATTGAAATCCCGTACTCGGAGGTCACCCCTGAAACCAGTACCTACTGAAGAAGACGAAATGATTCAAATGGTTTAAACATAAATCACCCATACAAACGCACTAGTGCACTACGTATACTATATACTATATCCTATATACCCTATATATCTACATACCTCCCTATATAGCTGTTATGCTGCATTTACATACCGTTTGGATATCATCATCCGCGGAGACGACAAGATATAGCCATCAAACAAAAAAAATTTATTGAGTTGTAATTTTTTTTTCGTTATAGGGTGTAGTGAGGCACAGTGTAGGTATGGCGTAGTAGAGCATAGATATTGCATAGATATAGCATACATATGGTAGCTATGTGGCGCGTGGCGCGTGTAGCTTACCGGCGTTGCTGTTGTTTGCGGAGATTGTATTGTTGGCGTTGTTGTTGGCGGCGTTCTGCTGCTCTTTGGAGTTGTAGAGCTTGCCGCCATTCAGCTGCTTGTTTGGATGTTGTAGGAATCTCGTCGAGTTCTTCTTCGGTTGTAGGTTGTCTGCCACCACACAGAGGTCGAAGTTGGACCACTAATTCAGATGCCTGCATATGTTTTCCTTGGGACTTGCGGAAAAATTTGTTCAACTCTGTAACATTGGTCACATACGACGAATCATAGAATAAATATGCCTTAAATATATTGGCGAGTTTTTCTTGATTCACTAGGCATATAATATACATGCGTCTCCAAAAATCTATACGATTTACCATACGTTGAAACACCTCCTGTTGCAAATAGAAATTGCCGTTACCATTGACGGAATCGTGTAGCAATACTAGAGCCTGCAACACGCGCGAGGTGTCTCTATTCCAGACGGTCAAGGTGTTTACCATGGTTAGGGGGTCATGTATGATGGGACGGTAAACAGGGTATTTGCTTGAAATCACTTGAAATCCCTCACGTAGTTTGAGTAGATTTTGTTGTTTGATGGATCTGTAATCGAAACGAACTGGATTGCGATCCAGCTGATACATCCAATGCTCGTGCATCATAAACACTTGGAATGATTCTACTTGCCGTTGGTAGGTGGGGTTTTCGCTTTCGCGTAGATGTTGCCAAAATTGGTATGCTTCTTGGATGTGTGGAATACAAGCACTGATGTCTTTGCTGGGGGCTTTTAATTCATCGAGGAGTTGGGAGTTTTCGATTAGGAGGTTATTGATGTACAGTCGTTTGGCTTCGACATCGGCAACGACCGCTGTATATTTTTCGTAGAGCGATTGGCGGGTGTCGTAGGTGGGATTGAGGGCGTCATTGATGGCTTTTTTTAGTTCGTTAGTGTATTCATTTAGTTGTGTCATCAGCGGAACTAGCTCGTTATGATTACCTACTACAACGTCTAGATATTGGCTGGTATTGTCCTCACTGATGGCGACATTGTTTTCGAGAATATTTAGTAGATCGGGGCGCGTGACTTGCATTGCTTGCATTAGTATAGTATCGGCGTAACTTTCAAGCATTTGGGTTTGTACACGACGGGCGACTGCATGTGTATATACTTCGCCTAGTTTAGATTGATTGACTAGCTGCTGACCCAACGTTTGCTGCGGGTTTGTGTTGGTGTCGGCTACTGCATTGTCTATAACTGTATTGGTACCGAAGAAAAATTCATTTGGTAATATAAATGGAAGCGTGTGCAAAGGGGTCACAAAGATATTGTTTATCTGCTGTTCACGTCGATTTTGTATACTATCCGCTTGCGCTGATGTAATGTCGTCGCTAGCTAGTATATAATCGGTGAATTTGAATGAGCGTATTTCATTTGACGGCGGCGCTTCTCGGAGTAGAGTATTCATAGTTGGTGGGTAGACTAGAAGTTATATATACACTATATAGATTCTGATGTACGCGATATAGTTACACACTTTACAGTGGGCATTAATATTCTTATTTGCTTCTAGATAATCTATGGAAAGGGATACTGTTTTAGTGAAAAAGTTTTGCTTGACTATCAACCGAATTTTTTGCTATTACTATTCAAACGACGTCATAACGCAGACGTGCATGGCGCACCTGGGATTGCCGCACAACAAATCGAAAGTCGATACTGAGCTGCTTCATAAAATCCAATCCTTGCATTTAGACGCTGTACAGTAGTGCCACCCACCACCGACCACATACCCTAGCGCATGCAACATGTCCTCTGATATTGAAGAAGATGAATACGATGACTTTGAGATTAATTTCACAATCGATACGATACCGCCTGATTTTATTGCCAATATCACGGTTTTCCAAAAAGTATGCGATATGTACAAGAAGCAGTGCCTATATCCAACGAGTTCGGCTCTGGTTACTACGCGCCATCTAGAGTATACTGTTGGTAATGAAATTCAGGTGGAACATTTTTTGAACACCAAAATACGTGAAAATACATACCCCGTACCCGATGACCACACAAAAAAATATCCGTTTTTATATCCGGTGAGGTTTTTTCGGCCTTTGGTTTTGGTAAATCCTACTGAAAATCTCTGCATCGAAATCGAGGATGAGACCCTGCTCCGCCATGACGATCGACGTCGTTCGTTAGCCTATCAACCCATACCCAATATAGGTGGCTACTATCGCTTCAACGATGAACTACAATCTACGTACTATGATTTTGTGCGCTTGCAAAATCTAAATCCCACTACATATTTCAATGTCGAAGGAGCCACCGCGAATCTGTTTCGTAAAATGGTCAAACCATCATCCATTCCGTTACTGAACAAAGAACAACGAGAAGTATTTGACGCTGTATTCGATTTTTTTAATCGCGACATGGAGGAGCAAGACTACGCTAAAATGCCTCCCGAAGTGCAACGCTACTACAAACTTCAACACGAAAAACAATCATCAGCCATACAAAGCGAACTTCGTACAGTCATGCACATTAAAAACAAAATGCGTCAAGAAGCTCGTGAAGCCAAAAAACAGAAATCCCTGCTACAGGATCCCGTTGACAATCCCTATAAACTTGGACTATGCACAGACGAAGAACTCAGTGTAGCCAATTTGTTTGGTGATGATGTTGACGACGACGACGACAATGATATCGTTGATGAACCTAAATGTCCATCCGATACCACCAACAATGGAGATATAAAGTCTCTAGATACAGATGTAAAGTTGTCAGGGTTGAAGCGCAAGCATTCACTAGAAATTAATGCCTCAAATGGTCCAGATAACAAAAACTTGAAGGATAATGATGAAACAAACTTTGCCAATGCTAATACC
>NW_025963753.1:0-28526 GCF_910591885.1 Bombus terrestris
GTCCCACGTTGTCCCACGTTGTCCAACGATGTCCAACGGTGTCCCACGTTGTCCCACGTTTGTTCCATGGTTTCCCACGTTGTCCCACGTTGTCCCACGTTGTCCCACGGTGTCCAACGATGTCCAACGGTGTCCAACGGTGTCCCACGTTGTCCCACGTTGTCCCACGTTGTCCCACGTTGTCCCACGATGTCCCACGTTGTCCCACGTTGTCCCACGTTGTCCCACGTTGTCCAACGTTGTCCCACGTTGTCCCACGGTGTCCAACGGTGTCCAACGGTGTCCCACGTTGTCCCACGTTGTCCCACGTTGTCCCACGTTGTCCCACGTTGTCCCACGTTGTCCCACGTTGTCCAACGATGTCCAACGGTGTCCCACGTTGTCCCACGTTGTTCCATGGTTTCCCACGTTGTCCCACGTTGTCCCACGTTGTCCCACGGTGTCCAACGATGTCCAACGGTGTCCAACGGTGTCCCACGTTGTCCCACGTTGTCCCACGTTGTCCCACGTTGTCCCACGATGTCCCACGTTGTCCCACGTTGTCCCACGTTGTCCCACGTTGTCCAACGTTGTCCCACGTTGTCCCACGGTGTCCAACGGTGTCCAACGATGTCCCACGTTGTCCCACGTTGTCCCACGTTGTCCCACGTTGTCCCACGATGTCCCACGTTGTCCCACGTTGTCCCACGTTGTCCCACGTTGTCCCACGTTGTCCCACGTTGTCCCACGTTGTCCCACGTTGTCCCACGTTGTCCGACGTTGTCCCACGTTGTCCCACGTTGTCCCGCGTTGTCCCACGGTGTCCAACGATGTCCAACGATGTCCAACGGTGTCCCACGTTGTCCCACGTTGTTCCATGGTTTCCCACGTTGTCCCACGTTGTCCCACGTTGTCCCCCGGTGTCCAACGATGTCCAACGGTGTCCAACGGTGTCCAACGGTGTCCAACGGTGTCCCACGTTGTCCCACGTTGTCCCACGTTGTCCCACGTTGTCCCACGTTGTCCCACGATGTCCCACGTTGTCCCACGTTGTCCCACGTTGTCCCACGATGTCCCACGTTGTCCCACGTTGTCCCACGGTGTCCAACGGTGTCCAACGATGTCCCACGTTGTCCCACGTTGTCCCACGTTGTCCCACGTTGTCCCACGGTGTCCAACGATGTCCAACGGTGTCCAACGGTGTCCCACGGTGTCCAACGGTGTCCCACGTTGTCCCACGTTGTCCCACGTTGTCCCACGTTGTCCCACGTTGTCCCACGTTGTCCCACGTTGTCCCACGTTGTCCCACGTTGTCCCACGTTGTCCCACGGTGTCCCACGGTGTCCAACGATGTCCAACGGTGTCCCACGTTGTCCCACGTTGTCCCACGATGTCCCACGTTGTCCCACGTTGTCCCACGTTGTCCCACGTTGTCCCACGTTGTCCCACGTTGTCCCACGTGGTCCCACGTTGTCCCACGTTGTCCCACGGTGTCCAACGATGTCCAACGGTGTCCCACGTTGTCCCACGGTGTCCCACGTTGTCCCACGTTGTCCCACGTTGTCCCACGTTGTCCCACGATGTCCCACGTTGTCCCACGTTGTCCCACGTTGTCCCACGTTGTCCCACGTTGTCCCACGTTGTCCCACGTTGTCCCACGTTGTCCCACATTGTCCCACGGTGTCCAACGATGTCCAACGGTGTCCAACGGTGTCCCACGATGTCCAACGGTGTCCAACGGTGTCCCACGTTGTCCCACGTTGTCCCACGTTGTCCCACGTTGTCCCACGTTGTCCCACGTTGTCCCACGTTGTCCAACGATGTCCAACGGTGTCCCACGTTGTCCCACGTTGTTCCATGGTTTCCCACGTTGTCCCACGTTGTCCCACGTTGTCCCACGGTGTCCAACGATGTCCAACGGTGTCCAACGGTGTCCAACGGTGTCCAACGGTGTCCCACGTTGTCCCACGTTGTCCCACGTTGTCCCACGGTGTCCAACGATGTCCAACGGTGTCCCACGTTGTCCCACGTTGTCCCACGATGTCCCACGTTGTCCCACGTTGTCCCACGTTGTCCCACGTTGTCCAACGTTGTCCCACGTTGTCCCACGTTGTCCCACGTTGTCCCACGTTGTCCCACGTTGTCCCACGGTGTCCAACGATGTCCAACGGTGTCCAACGGTGTCCCACGTTGTCCCACGTTGTCCCACGTTGTCCCACGTTGTCCCACGTTGTCCCACGTTGTCCAACGATGTCCAACGGTGTCCCACGTTGTCCCACGTTGTCCCACGTTGTCCAACGATGTCCAACGGTGTCCAACGGTGTCCAACGGTGTCCCACGTTGTCCCACGTTGTCCCACGTTGTCCCACGTTGTCCCACGTTGTCCCACGTTGTCCCACGTTGTCCCACGTTGTCCCACGTTGTCCCACGTTGTCCCACGTTGTCCCACGTTGTCCCACGTTGTCCCACGTTGTCCCACGGTGTCCCACGGTGTCCAACGATGTCCAACGGTGTCCCACGTTGTCCCACGTTGTCCCACGTTGTCCCACGTTGTCCCACGTTGTCCCACGTTGTCCCACGTTGTCCCACGTGGTCCCACGTTGTCCCACGTTGTCCCACGGTGTCCAACGATGTCCAACGGTGTCCCACGTTGTCCAACGGTGTCCCACGTTGTCCCACGTTGTCCCACGTTGTCCCACGTTGTCCCACGATGTCCCACGTTGTCCCACGTTGTCCCACGTTGTCCCACGTTGTCCCACGTTGTCCCACGTTGTCCCACGTTGTCCCACGTTGTCCCACGTTGTCCCACGGTGTCCAACGATGTCCAACGGTGTCCAACGGTGTCCCACGGTGTCCAACGGTGTCCCACGTTGTCCCACGTTGTCCCACGTTGTCCCACGTTGTCCCACGTTGTCCCACGTTGTCCCACGTTGTCCAACGATGTCCAACGGTGTCCCACGTTGTCCCACGTTGTTCCATGGTTTCCCACGTTGTCCCACGTTGTCCCACGTTGTCCCACGGTGTCCAACGATGTCCAACGGTGTCCAACGGTGTCCAACGGTGTCCAACGGTGTCCCACGTTGTCCCACGTTGTCCCACGTTGTCCCACGGTGTCCAACGATGTCCAACGGTGTCCCACGTTGTCCCACGTTGTCCCACGATGTCCCACGTTGTCCCACGTTGTCCCACGTTGTCCCACGTTGTCCAACGTTGTCCCACGTTGTCCCACGTTGTCCCACGTTGTCCCACGTTGTCCCACGTTGTCCCACGGTGTCCAACGATGTCCAACGGTGTCCAACGGTGTCCCACGTTGTCCCACGTTGTCCCACGTTGTCCCACGTTGTCCCACGTTGTCCCACGTTGTCCAACGATGTCCAACGGTGTCCCACGTTGTCCCACGTTGTCCCACGTTGTCCCACGTTGTCCCACGTTGTCCCACGTTGTCCCACGTTGTCCCACGTGGTCCCACGTTGTCCCACGTTGTCCCACGGTGTCCAACGATGTCCAACGGTGTCCCACGTTGTCCAACGGTGTCCCACGTTGTCCCACGTTGTCCCACGGTGTCCAACGGTGTCCAACGATGTCCCACGTTGTCCCACGTTGTCCCACGTTGTCCCACGTTGTCCCACGATGTCCCACGTTGTCCCACGTTGTCCCACGTTGTCCCACGTTGTCCCACGTTGTCCCACGATGTCCCACGTTGTCCCACGTTGTCCCACGTTGTCCCACGTTGTCCCACGTTGTCCCACGTTGTCCCACGTTGTCCCACGTTGTCCCACGTTGTCCCACGTTGTCCCACGTTGTCCCACGTTGTCCCACGGTGTCCAACGATGTCCAACGGTGTCCAGCGATGTCCAACGGTGTCCCACGTTGTCCCACGTTTTCCCACGTTGTCCCACGTTGTCCCACGGTGTCCAACGATGTCCAACGATGTCCAACGTTGTCCCACGTTGTCCCACGTTGTCCCACGTTGTCCCACGTGGTCCCACGTTGTCCCACGTTGTCCCACGGTGTCCCACGTTGTCCCACGTTGTCCCACGTTGTCCCACGTTGTCCCACGTTGTCCCACGATGTCCCACGTTGTCCCACGTTGTCCCACGTTGTCCCACGTTGTCCCACGTTGTCCCACGTTGTCCCACGTTGTCCCACGTTGTCCCACGTTGTCCCACGTTGTCCCACGTTGTCCCACGTTGTCCCACGGTGTCCCACGGTGTCCAACGATGTCCAACGGTGTCCCACGTTGTCCCACGTTGTCCCACGATGTCCCACGTTGTCCCACGTTGTCCCACGTTGTCCCACGTTGTCCCACGTGGTCCCACGTTGTCCCACGTTGTCCCACGTTGTCCCACGTTGTCCCACGGTGTCCCACGTTGTCCAACGGTGTCCCACGTTGTCCCACGTTGTCCCACGTTGTCCCACGTTGTCCCACGATGTCCCACGTTGTCCCACGTTGTCCCACGTTGTCCCACGTTGTCCCACGTTGTCCCACGTTGTCCCACGTTGTCCCACGTTGTCCCACGTTGTCCCACGTTGTCCCACGTTGTCCCACGGTGTCCAACGATGTCCAACGGTGTCCAACGGTGTCCCACGGTGTCCAACGGTGTCCCACGTTGTCCCACGTTGTCCCACGTTGTCCCACGTTGTCCCACGTTGTCCCACGTTGTCCCACGTTGTCCCACGTTGTCCCACGTTGTCCCACGTTGTCCCACGTTGTCCCACGTTGTCCCACGTTGTCCCACGGTGTCCCACGGTGTCCAACGATGTCCAACGGTGTCCCACGTTGTCCCACGTTGTCCCACGATGTCCCACGTTGTCCCACGTTGTCCCACGTTGTCCCACGTTGTCCCACGTTGTCCCACGTTGTCCCACGTGGTCCCACGTTGTCCCACGTTGTCCCACGGTGTCCAACGATGTCCAACGGTGTCCCACGTTGTCCAACGGTGTCCCACGTTGTCCCACGTTGTCCCACGTTGTCCCACGTTGTCCCACGATGTCCCACGTTGTCCCACGTTGTCCCACGTTGTCCCACGTTGTCCCACGTTGTCCCACGTTGTCCCACGTTGTCCCACGTTGTCCCACGTTGTCCCACGTTGTCCCACGGTGTCCAACGATGTCCAACGGTGTCCAACGGTGTCCCACGGTGTCCAACGGTGTCCCACGTTGTCCCACGTTGTCCCACGTTGTCCCACGTTGTCCCACGTTGTCCCACGTTGTCCCACGTTGTCCAACGATGTCCAACGGTGTCCCACGTTGTCCCACGTTGTTCCATGGTTTCCCACGTTGTCCCACGTTGTCCCACGTTGTCCCACGTTGTCCCACGTTGTCCGACGTTGTCCCACGTTGTCCCACGTTGTCCCACGTTGTCCCACGGTGTCCAACGATGTCCAACGATGTCCAACGGTGTCCCACGTTGTCCCACGTTGTTCCATGGTTTCCCACGTTGTCCCACGTTGTCCCACGTTGTCCCACGGTGTCCAACGATGTCCAACGGTGTCCAACGGTGTCCAACGGTGTCCAACGGTGTCCCACGTTGTCCCACGTTGTCCCACGTTGTCCCACGTTGTCCCACGTTGTCCCACGATGTCCCACGTTGTCCCACGTTGTCCCACGTTGTCCCACGATGTCCCACGTTGTCCCACGTTGTCCCACGTTGTCCCACGTTGTCCCACGTTGTCCCACGTTGTCCCACGTTGTCCCACGTTGTCCCACGTTGTCCCACGTTGTCCCACGGTGTCCAACGATGTCCAACGGTGTCCAGCGATGTCCAACGGTGTCCCACGTTGTCCCACGTTTTCCCACGTTGTCCCACGTTGTCCCACGGTGTCCAACGATGTCCAACGATGTCCAACGGTGTCCCACGTTGTCCCACGTTGTTCCATGGTTTCCCACGTTGTCCCACGTTGTCCCACGTTGTCCCACGGTGTCCAACGATGTCCAACGGTGTCCAACGGTGTCCAACGGTGTCCAACGGTGTCCCACGTTGTCCCACGTTGTCCCACGTTGTCCCACGTTGTCCCACGTTGTCCCACGATGTCCCACGTTGTCCCACGTTGTCCCACGTTGTCCCACGTTGTCCCACGTGGTCCCACGTTGTCCCACGTTGTCCCACGGTGTCCAACGATGTCCAACGGTGTCCCACGTTGTCCCACGTTGTCCCACGTTGTCCCACGTTGTCCCACGATGTCCCACGTTGTCCCACGTTGTCCCACGTTGTCCCACGTTGTCCCACGTTGTCCCACGTTGTCCCACGTTGTCCCACGTTGTCCCACGTTGTCCCACGTTGTCCCACGTTGTCCCACGTTGTCCCACGTTGTCCCACGTTGTCCCACGTTGTCCCACGGTGTCCCACGGTGTCCAACGATGTCCAACGGTGTCCCACGTTGTCCCACGTTGTCCCACGATGTCCCACGTTGTCCCACGTTGTCCCACGTTGTCCCACGTTGTCCCACGTTGTCCCACGTTGTCCCACGTGGTCCCACGTTGTCCCACGTTGTCCCACGGTGTCCAACGATGTCCAACGGTGTCCCACGTTGTCCAACGGTGTCCCACGTTGTCCCACGTTGTCCCACGTTGTCCCACGTTGTCCCACGATGTCCCACGTTGTCCCACGTTGTCCCACGTTGTCCCACGTTGTCCCACGTTGTCCCACGTTGTCCCACGTTGTCCCACGTTGTCCCACGTTGTCCCACGTTGTCCCACGTTGTCCCACGGTGTCCAACGATGTCCAACGGTGTCCAACGGTGTCCCACGGTGTCCAACGGTGTCCCACGTTGTCCCACGTTGTCCCACGTTGTCCCACGTTGTCCCACGTTGTCCCACGTTGTGCCACGTTGTCCCACGTTGTCCCACGTTGTCCCACGTTGTCCCACGTTGTCCCACGTTGTCCCACGTTGTCCCACGTTGTCCCACGGTGTCCCACGGTGTCCAACGATGTCCAACGGTGTCCCACGTTGTCCCACGTTGTCCCACGATGTCCCACGTTGTCCCACGTTGTCCCACGTTGTCCCACGTTGTCCAACGTTGTCCCACGTTGTCCGACGTTGTCCCACGTTGCCCCACGTTGTCCCACGTTGTCCCACGGTGTCCAACGATGTCCAACGATGTCCAACGGTGTCCCACGTTGTCCCACGTTGTTCCATGGTTTCCCACGTTGTCCCACGTTGTCCCACGTTGTCCCACGGTGTCCAACGATGTCCAACGGTGTCCAACGGTGTCCAACGGTGTCCAACGGTGTCCCACGTTGTCCCACGTTGTCCCACGTTGTCCCACGTTGTCCCACGTTGTCCCACGATGTCCCACGTTGTCCCACGTTGTCCCACGTTGTCCCACGATGTCCCACGTTGTCCCACGTTGTCCCACGGTGTCCAACGGTGTCCAACGATGTCCCACGTTGTCCCACGTTGTCCCACGTTGTCCCACGTTGTCCCACGATGTCCCACGTTGTCCCACGTTGTCCCACGGTGTCCAACGATGTCCAACGGTGTCCCACGTTGTCCCACGTTGTCCCACGTTGTCCCACGTTGTCCCACGATGTCCCACGTTGTCCCACGTTGTCCCACGTTGTCCCACGATGTCCCACGTTGTCCCACGTTGTCCCACGGTGTCCAACGGTGTCCAACGATGTCCCACGTTGTCCCACGTTGTCCCACGTTGTCCCACGTTGTCCCACGGTGTCCAACGATGTCCAACGGTGTCCAACGGTGTCCCACGGTGTCCAACGGTGTCCCACGTTGTCCCACGTTGTCCCACGTTGTCCCACGTTGTCCCACGTTGTCCCACGTTGTCCCACGTTGTCCCACGTTGTCCCACGTTGTCCCACGTTGTCCCACGTTGTCCCACGTTGTCCCACGTTGTCCCACGTTGTCCCACGGTGTCCCACGGTGTCCCACGATGTCCAACGGTGTCCCACGTTGTCCCACGTTGTCCCACGATGTCCCACGTTGTCCCACGTTGTCCCACGTTGTCCCACGTTGTTCCATGGTTTCCCACGTTGTCCCACGTTGTCCCACGTTGTCCCACGGTGTCCAACGATGTCCAACGGTGTCCAACGGTGTCCAACGGTGTCCCACGGTGTCCAACGGTGTCCCACGTTGTCCCACGTTGTCCCACGTTGTCCCACGTTGTCCCACGTTGTCCCACGTTGTCCCACGTTGTCCCACGTTGTCCCACGTTGTCCCACGTTGTCCCACGTTGTCCCACGTTGTCCCACGTTGTCCCACGTTGTCCCACGGTGTCCCACGGTGTCCAACGATGTCCAACGGTGTCCCACGTTGTCCCACGTTGTCCCACGATGTCCCACGTTGTCCCACGTTGTCCCACGTTGTCCCACGTTGTCCCACGTTGTCCCACGTTGTCCCACGTGGTCCCACGTTGTCCCACGTTGTCCCACGGTGTCCAACGATGTCCAACGGTGTCCCACGTTGTCCAACGGTGTCCCACGTTGTCCCACGTTGTCCCACGTTGTCCCACGTTGTCCCACGATGTCCCACGTTGTCCCACGTTGTCCCACGTTGTCCCACGTTGTCCCACGTTGTCCCACGTTGTCCCACGTTGTCCCACGTTGTCCCACGTTGTCCCACGTTGTCCCACGTTGTCCCACGGTGTCCAACGATGTCCAACGGTGTCCAACGGTGTCCCACGGTGTCCAACGGTGTCCCACGTTGTCCCACGTTGTCCCACGTTGTCCCACGTTGTCCCACGTTGTCCCACGTTGTCCCACGTTGTCCAACGATGTCCAACGGTGTCCCACGTTGTCCCACGTTGTTCCATGGTTTCCCACGTTGTCCCACGTTGTCCCACGTTGTCCCACGGTGTCCAACGATGTCCAACGGTGTCCAACGGTGTCCAACGGTGTCCAACGGTGTCCCACGTTGTCCAACGATGTCCAACGGTGTCCCACGTTGTCCCACGTTGTCCCACGTTGTCCCACGTTGTCCCACGTTGTCCCACGTTGTCCCACGTTGTCCCACGTTGTCCCACGTTGTCCCACGTTGTCCCACGTTGTCCCACGGTGTCCAACGGTGTCCAACGATGTCCCACGTTGTCCCACGTTGTCCCACGTTGTCCCACGTTGTCCCACGATGTCCCACGTTGTCCCACGTTGTCCCACGTTGTCCCACGTTGTCCCACGTTGTCCCACGTTGTCCCACGTTGTCCCACGTTGTCCCACGTTGTCCGACGTTGTCCCACGTAGTCCCACGTTGTCCCACGTTGTCCCACGGTGTCCAACGATGTCCAACGATGTCCAACGGTGTCCCACGTTGTCCCACGTTGTTCCATGGTTTCCCACGTTGTCCCACGTTGTCCCACGTTGTCCCACGGTGTCCAACGATGTCCAACGGTGTCCAACGGTGTCCAACGGTGTCCAACGGTGTCCCACGTTGTCCCACGTTGTCCCACGTTGTCCCACGTTGTCCCACGTTGTCCCACGATGTCCCACGTTGTCCCACGTTGTCCCACGTTGTCCCACGATGTCCCACGTTGTCCCACGTTGTCCCACGGTGTCCAACGGTGTCCAACGATGTCCCACGTTGTCCCACGTTGTCCCACGTTGTCCCACGTTGTCCCACGATGTCCCACGTTGTCCCACGTTGTCCCACGTTGTCCCACGTTGTCCCACGTTGTCCCACGATGTCCCACGTTGTCCCACGTTGTCCCACGTTGTCCCACGTTGTCCCACGTTGTCCCACGTTGTCCCACGTTGTCCCACGTTGTCCCACGTTGTCCCACGTTGTCCCACGGTGTCCAACGATGTCCAACGGTGTCCAACGGTGTCCCACGGTGTCCAACGGTGTCCCACGTTGTCCCACGTTGTCCCACGTTGTCCCACGTTGTCCCACGTTGTCCCACGTTGTCGTTTCCCACGTTGTCCCACGTTGTCCCACGTTGTCCCACGGTGTCCAACGATGTCCAACGGTGTCCAACGGTGTCCAACGGTGTCCAACGGTGTCCCACGTTGTCCCACGTTGTCCCACGTTGTCCCACGGTGTCCAACGATGTCCAACGGTGTCCCACGTTGTCCCACGTTGTCCCACGATGTCCCACGTTGTCCCACGTTGTCCCACGTTGTCCCACGTTGTCCAACGTTGTCCCACGTTGTCCCACGGTGTCCAACGGTGTCCAACGATGTCCCACGTTGTCCCACGTTGTCCCACGTTGTCCCACGTTGTCCCACGATGTCCCACGTTGTCCCACGTTGTCCCACGTTGTCCCACGTTGTCCCACGTTGTCCCACGTTGTCCCACGTTGTCCCACGTTGTCCCACGTTGTCCCACGTTGTCCGACGTTGTCCCACGTTGTCCCACGTTGTCCCACGTTGTCCCACGGTGTCCAACGATGTCCAACGATGTCCAACGGTGTCCCACGTTGTCCCACGTTGTTCCATGGTTTCCCACGTTGTCCCACGTTGTCCCACGTTGTCCCACGGTGTCCAACGATGTCCAACGGTGTCCAACGGTGTCCAACGGTGTCCAACGGTGTCCCACGTTGTCCCACGTTGTCCCACGTTGTCCCACGTTGTCCCACGTTGTCCCACGATGTCCCACGTTGTCCCACGTTGTCCCACGTTGTCCCACGATGTCCCACGTTGTCCCACGTTGTCCCACGGTGTCCAACGGTGTCCAACGATGTCCCACGTTGTCCCACGTTGTCCCACGTTGTCCCACGTTGTCCCACGGTGTCCAACGATGTCCCACGGTGTCCAACGGTGTCCCACGTTGTCCAACGGTGTCCCACGTTGTCCCACGTTGTCCCACGTTGTCCCACGTTGTCCCACGTTGTCCCACGTTGTCCCACGTTGTCCCACGTTGTCCCACGTTGTCCCACGTTGTCCCACGTTGTCCCACGTTGTCCCACGTTGTCCCACGTTGTCCCACGGTGTCCCACGGTGTCCAACGATGTCCAACGGTGTCCCACGTTGTCCCACGTTGTCCCACGTTGTCCAACGATGTCCAACGGTGTCCAACGGTGTCCAACGGTGTCCAACGGTGTCCCACGTTGTCCCACGTTGTCCCACGTTGTCCCACGTTGTCCCACGTTGTCCCACGATGTCCCACGTTGTCCCACGTTGTCCCACGTTGTCCCACGATGTCCCACGTTGTCCCACGTTGTCCCACGGTGTCCAACGGTGTCCAACGATGTCCCACGTTGTCCCACGTTGTCCCACGTTGTCCCACGTTGTCCCACGGTGTCCAACGATGTCCAACGGTGTCCCACGGTGTCCCACGGTGTCCAACGGTGTCCCACGTTGTCCCACGTTGTCCCACGTTGTCCCACGTTGTCCCACGTTGTCCCACGTTGTCCCACGTTGTCCCACGTTGTCCCACGTTGTCCCACGTTGTCCCACGTTGTCCCACGTTGTCCGACGTTGTCCCACGTAGTCCCACGTTGTCCCACGTTGTCCCACGGTGTCCAACGATGTCCAACGATGTCCAACGGTGTCCCACGTTGTCCCACGTTGTTCCATGGTTTCCCACGTTGTCCCACGTTGTCCCACGTTGTCCCACGGTGTCCAACGATGTCCAACGGTGTCCAACGGTGTCCAACGGTGTCCAACGGTGTCCCACGTTGTCCCACGTTGTCCCACGTTGTCCCACGTTGTCCCACGTTGTCCCACGATGTCCCACGTTGTCCCACGTTGTCCCACGTTGTCCCACGATGTCCCACGTTGTCCCACGTTGTCCCACGGTGTCCAACGGTGTCCAACGATGTCCCACGTTGTCCCACGTTGTCCCACGTTGTCCCACGTTGTCCCACGATGTCCCACGTTGTCCCACGTTGTCCCACGTTGTCCCACGTTGTCCCACGTTGTCCCACGATGTCCCACGTTGTCCCACGTTGTCCCACGTTGTCCCACGTTGTCCCACGTTGTCCCACGTTGTCCCACGTTGTCCCACGTTGTCCCACGTTGTCCCACGTTGTCCCACGTTGTCCCACGTTGTCCCACGGTGTCCAACGATGTCCAACGGTGTCCAGCGATGTCCAACGGTGTCCCACGTTGTCCCACGTTTTCCCACGTTGTCCCACGTTGTCCCACGGTGTCCAACGATGTCCAACGATGTCCAACGGTGTCCCACGTTGTCCCACGTTGTTCCATGGTTTCCCACGTTGTCCCACGTTGTCCCACGTTGTCCCACGGTGTCCAACGATGTCCAACGGTGTCCAACGGTGTCCAACGGTGTCCAACGGTGTCCCACGTTGTCCCACGTTGTCCCACGTTGTCCCACGTTGTCCCACGTTGTCCCACGATGTCCCACGTTGTCCCACGTTGTCCCACGTTGTCCCACGTTGTCCCACGTGGTCCCACGTTGTCCCACGTTGTCCCACGGTGTCCAACGATGTCCAACGGTGTCCCACGTTGTCCCACGTTGTCCCACGTTGTCCCACGTTGTCCCACGATGTCCCACGTTGTCCCACGTTGTCCCACGTTGTCCCACGTTGTCCCACGTTGTCCCACGTTGTCCCACGTTGTCCCACGTTGTCCCACGTTGTCCCACGTTGTCCCACGTTGTCCCACGTTGTCCCACGTTGTCCCACGTTGTCCCACGGTGTCCCACGGTGTCCAACGATGTCCAACGGTGTCCCACGTTGTCCCACGGTGTCCAACGATGTCCAACGGTGTCCCACGTTGTCCAACGGTGTCCCACGTTGTCCCACGTTGTCCCACGTTGTCCCACGTTGTCCCACGATGTCCCACGTTGTCCCACGTTGTCCCACGTTGTCCCACGTTGTCCCACGTTGTCCCACGTTGTCCCACGTTGTCCCACGTTGTCCCACGTTGTCCCACGTTGTCCCACGTTGTCCCACGGTGTCCAACGATGTCCAACGGTGTCCAACGGTGTCCCACGGTGTCCAACGGTGTCCCACGTTGTCCCACGTTGTCCCACGTTGTCCCACGTTGTCCCACGTTGTCCCACGTTGTCCCACGTTGTCCCACGTTGTCCCACGTTGTCCTACGTTGTCCCACGTTGTCCCACGTTGTCCCACGTTGTCCCACGTTGTCCCACGGTGTCCCACGGTGTCCAACGATGTCCAACGGTGTCCCACGTTGTCCCACGTTGTCCCACGATGTCCCACGTTGTCCCACGTTGTCCCACGTTGTCCCACGTTGTCCCACGTTGTCCCACGTTGTCCCACGTGGTCCCACGTTGTCCCACGTTGTCCCACGGTGTCCAACGATGTCCAACGGTGTCCAACGGTGTCCCACGGTGTCCAACGGTGTCCCACGTTGTCCCACGTTGTCCCACGTTGTCCCACGTTGTCCCACGTTGTCCCACGTTGTCCCACGTTGTCCAACGATGTCCAACGGTGTCCCACGTTGTCCCACGTTGTTCCATGGTTTCCCACGTTGTCCCACGTTGTCCCACGTTGTCCCACGGTGTCCAACGATGTCCAACGGTGTCCAACGGTGTCCAACGGTGTCCAACGGTGTCCCACGTTGTCCCACGTTGTCCCACGTTGTCCCACGGTGTCCAACGATGTCCAACGGTGTCCCACGTTGTCCCACGTTGTCCCACGATGTCCCACGTTGTCCCACGTTGTCCCACGTTGTCCCACGTTGTCCAACGTTGTCCCACGTTGTCCCACGTTGTCCCACGTTGTCCCACGTTGTCCCACGTTGACCCACGGTGTCCAACGATGTCCAACGGTGTCCAACGGTGTCCCACGTTGTCCCACGTTGTCCCACGTTGTCCCACGTTGTCCCACGTTGTCCCACGTTGTCCCACGTTGTCCCACGTTGTCCAACGATGTCCAACGGTGTCCCACGTTGTCCCACGTTGTCCCACGTTGTCCCACGTTGTCCCACGTTGTCCCACGTTGTCCCACGTTGTCCCACGTGGTCCCACGTTGTCCCACGTTGTCCCACGGTGTCCAACGATGTCCAACGGTGTCCCACGTTGTCCAACGGTGTCCCACGTTGTCCCACGTTGTCCCACGGTGTCCAACGGTGTCCAACGATGTCCCACGTTGTCCCACGTTGTCCCACGTTGTCCCACGTTGTCCCACGATGTCCCACGTTGTCCCACGTTGTCCCACGTTGTCCCACGTTGTCCCACGTTGTCCCACGATGTCCCACGTTGTCCCACGTTGTCCCACGTTGTCCCACGTTGTCCCACGTTGTCCCACGTTGTCCCACGTTGTCCCACGTTGTCCCACGTTGTCCCACGTTGTCCCACGTTGTCCCACGTTGTCCCACGGTGTCCAACGATGTCCAACGGTGTCCAGCGATGTCCAACGGTGTCCCACGTTGTCCCACGTTTTCCCACGTTGTCCCACGTTGTCCCACGGTGTCCAACGATGTCCAACGATGTCCAACGTTGTCCCACGTTGTCCCACGTTGCCCCACGTTGTCCCACGTGGTCCCACGTTGTCCCACGTTGTCCCACGGTGTCCCACGTTGTCCCACGTTGTCCCACGTTGTCCCACGTTGTCCCACGTTGTCCCACGTTGTCCCACGTTGTCCCACGTTGTCCCACGGTGTCCCACGGTGTCCAACGATGTCCAACGGTGTCCAACGATGTCCAACGGTGTCCAACGGTGTCCCACGGTGTCCAACGGTGTCCCACGTTGTCCCACGTTGTCCCACGTTGTCCCACGTTGTCCCACGTTGTCCCACGTTGTCCCACGTTGTCCCACGTTGTCCCACGTTGTCCCACGTTGTCCCACGTTGTCCCACGTTGTCCCACGGTGTCCCACGGTGTCCAACGATGTCCAACGGTGTCCCACGGTGTCCAACGATGTCCAACGGTGTCCCACGTTGTCCCACGTTGTCCCACGATGTCCCACGTTGTCCCACGTTGTCCCACGTTGTCCCACGTTGTCCCACGTTGTCCCACGGTGTCCAACGATGTCCAACGGTGTCCCACGTTGTCCAACGGTGTCCCACGTTGTCCCACGATGTCCCACGTTGTCCCACGTTGTCCCACGTTGTCCCACGTTGTCCCACGTTGTCCCACGTTGTCCCACGTTGTCCCACGTTGTCCCACGTTGTCCCACGTTGTCCCACGGTGTCCAACGGTGTCCAACGGTGTCCCACGTTGTCCAACGATGTCCAACGGTGTCCCACGTTGTCCCACGTTGTCCCACGTTGTCCCACGTTGTCCCACGTTGTCCCACGTTGTCCCACGTTGTCCCACGTTGTCCCACGTTGTCCCACGTTGTCCCACGTTGTCCCACGTTGTCCCACGTTGTCCCACGTTGTCCCACGGTGTCCAACGATGTCCAACGGTGTCCAACGGTGTCCCACGGTGTCCAACGGTGTCCCACGTTGTCCCACGTTGTCCCACGTTGTCCCACGTTGTCCCACGTTGTCCCACGTTGTCCCACGTTGTCCCACGTTGTCCCACGTTGTCCCACGTTGTCCCACGTTGTCCCACGTTGTCCCACGTTGTCCCACGGTGTCCCACGGTGTCCAACGATGTCCAACGGTGTCCCACGTTGTCCCACGTTGTCCCACGATGTCCCACGTTGTCCCACGTTGTCCCACGTTGTCCCACGTTGTCCCACGTTGTCCCACGTTGTCCCACGTGGTCCCACGTTGTCCCACGTTGTCCCACGGTGTCCAACGATGTCCAACGGTGTCCCACGTTGTCCAACGGTGTCCCACGTTGTCCCACGTTGTCCCACGTTGTCCCACGTTGTCCCACGATGTCCCACGTTGTCCCACGTTGTCCCACGTTGTCCCACGTTGTCCCACGTTGTCCCACGTTGTCCCACGTTGTCCCACGTTGTCCCACGTTGTCCCACGGTGTCCAACGATGTCCAACGGTGTCCAACGGTGTCCCACGGTGTCCAACGGTGTCCCACGTTGTCCCACGTTGTCCCACGTTGTCCCACGTTGTCCCACGTTGTCCCACGTTGTCCCACGTTGTCCAACGATGTCCAACGGTGTCCCACGTTGTCCCACGTTGTTCCATGGTTTCCCACGTTGTCCCACGTTGTCCCACGTTGTCCCACGTTGTCCCACGTTGTCCGACGTTGTCCCACGTTGTCCCACGTTGTCCCACGTTGTCCCACGGTGTCCAACGATGTCCAACGATGTCCAACGGTGTCCCACGTTGTCCCACGTTGTTCCATGGTTTCCCACGTTGTCCCACGTTGTCCCACGTTGTCCCACGGTGTCCAACGATGTCCAACGGTGTCCAACGGTGTCCAACGGTGTCCAACGGTGTCCCACGTTGTCCCACGTTGTCCCACGTTGTCCCACGTTGTCCCACGTTGTCCCACGATGTCCCACGTTGTCCCACGTTGTCCCACGTTGTCCCACGATGTCCCACGTTGTCCCACGTTGTCCCACGTTGTCCCACGTTGTCCCACGTTGTCCCACGTTGTCCCACGTTGTCCCACGTTGTCCCACGTTGTCCCACGTTGTCCCACGGTGTCCAACGATGTCCAACGGTGTCCAGCGATGTCCAACGGTGTCCCACGTTGTCCCACGTTTTCCCACGTTGTCCCACGTTGTCCCACGGTGTCCAACGATGTCCAACGATGTCCAACGGTGTCCCACGTTGTCCCACGTTGTTCCATGGTTTCCCACGTTGTCCCACGTTGTCCCACGTTGTCCCACGGTGTCCAACGATGTCCAACGGTGTCCAACGGTGTCCAACGGTGTCCAACGGTGTCCCACGTTGTCCCACGTTGTCCCACGTTGTCCCACGTTGTCCCACGTTGTCCCACGATGTCCCACGTTGTCCCACGTTGTCCCACGTTGTCCCACGTTGTCCCACGTGGTCCCACGTTGTCCCACGTTGTCCCACGGTGTCCAACGATGTCCAACGGTGTCCCACGTTGTCCCACGTTGTCCCACGTTGTCCCACGTTGTCCCACGATGTCCCACGTTGTCCCACGTTGTCCCACGTTGTCCCACGTTGTCCCACGTTGTCCCACGTTGTCCCACGTTGTCCCACGTTGTCCCACGTTGTCCCACGTTGTCCCACGTTGTCCCACGTTGTCCCACGTTGTCCCACGTTGTCCCACGTTGTCCCACGGTGTCCCACGGTGTCCAACGATGTCCAACGGTGTCCCACGTTGTCCCACGTTGTCCCACGATGTCCCACGTTGTCCCACGTTGTCCCACGTTGTCCCACGTTGTCCCACGTTGTCCCACGTTGTCCCACGTGGTCCCACGTTGTCCCACGTTGTCCCACGGTGTCCAACGATGTCCAACGGTGTCCCACGTTGTCCAACGGTGTCCCACGTTGTCCCACGTTGTCCCACGTTGTCCCACGTTGTCCCAAGATGTCCCACGTTGTCCCACGTTGTCCCACGTTGTCCCACGTTGTCCCACGTTGTCCCACGTTGTCCCACGTTGTCCCACGTTGTCCCACGTTGTCCCACGTTGTCCCACGTTGTCCCACGGTGTCCAACGATGTCCAACGGTGTCCAACGGTGTCCCACGGTGTCCAACGGTGTCCCACGTTGTCCCACGTTGTCCCACGTTGTCCCACGTTGTCCCACGTTGTCCCACGTTGTCCCACGTTGTCCCACGTTGTCCCACGTTGTCCCACGTTGTCCCACGTTGTCCCACGTTGTCCCACGTTGTCCCACGTTGTCCCACGGTGTCCCACGGTGTCCAACGATGTCCAACGGTGTCCCACGTTGTCCCACGTTGTCCCACGATGTCCCACGTTGTCCCACGTTGTCCCACGTTGTCCCACGTTGTCCCACGTTGTCCCACGTTGTCCCACGTGGTCCCACGTTGTCCCACGTTGTCCCACGGTGTCCAACGATGTCCAACGGTGTCCCACGTTGTCCAACGGTGTCCCACGTTGTCCCACGTTGTCCCACGTTGTCCCACGTTGTCCCACGATGTCCCACGTTGTCCCACGTTGTCCCACGTTGTCCCACGTTGTCCTACGTTGTCCCACGTTGTCCCACGTTGTCCCACGTTGTCCCACGTTGTCCCACGTTGTCCCACGTTGTCCCACGGTGTCCAACGATGTCCAACGGTGTCCAACGGTGTCCCACGGTGTCCAACGGTGTCCCACGTTGTCCCACGTTGTCCCACGTTGTCCCACGTTGTCCCACGTTGTCCCACGTTGTCCAACGATGTCCAACGGTGTCCCACGTTGTCCCACGTTGTTCCATGGTTTCCCACGTTGTCCCACGTTGTCCCACGTTGTCCCACGGTGTCCAACGATGTCCAACGGTGTCCAACGGTGTCCAACGGTGTCCAACGGTGTCCCACGTTGTCCCACGTTGTCCCACGTTGTCCCACGGTGTCCAACGATGTCCAACGGTGTCCCACGTTGTCCCACGTTGTCCCACGATGTCCCACGTTGTCCCACGTTGTCCCACGTTGTCCCACGTTGTCCAACGTTGTCCCACGTTGTCCCACGGTGTCCAACGGTGTCCAACGATGTCCCACGTTGTCCCACGTTGTCCCACGTTGTCCCACGTTGTCCCACGATGTCCGACGTTGTCCCACGTTGTCCCACGTTGTCCCGCGTTGTCCCACGGTGTCCAACGATGTCCAACGATGTCCAACGGTGTCCCACGTTGTCCCACGTTGTTCCATGGTTTCCCACGTTGTCCCACGTTGTCCCACGTTGTCCCACGGTGTCCAACGATGTCCAACGGTGTCCAACGGTGTCCAACGGTGTCCAACGGTGTCCCACGTTGTCCCACGTTGTCCCACGTTGTCCCACGTTGTCCCACGTTGTCCCACGATGTCCCACGTTGTCCCACGTTGTCCCACGTTGTCCCACGATGTCCCACGTTGTCCCACGTTGTCCCACGGTGTCCAACGGTGTCCAACGATGTCCCACGTTGTCCCACGTTGTCCCACGTTGTCCCACGTTGTCCCACGGTGTCCAACGATGTCCAACGGTGTCCAACGGTGTCCCACGGTGTCCAACGGTGTCCCACGTTGTCCCACGTTGTCCCACGTTGTCCCACGTTGTCCCACGTTGTCCCACGTTGTCCCACGTTGTCCCACGTTGTCCCACGTTGTCCCACGTTGTCCCACGTTGTCCCACGTTGTCCCACGTTGTCCCACGTTGTCCCACGGTGTCCCACGGTGTCCAACGATGTCCAACGGTGTCCCACGTTGTCCCACGTTGTCCCACGATGTCCCACGTTGTCCCACGTTGTCCCACGTTGTCCCACGTTGTCCCACGTTGTCCCACGTTGTCCCACGTGGTCCCACGTTGTCCCACGTTGTCCCACGGTGTCCAACGATGTCCAACGGTGTCCCACGTTGTCCAACGGTGTCCCACGTTGTCCCACGTTGTCCCACGTTGTCCCACGTTGTCCCACGATGTCCCACGTTGTCCCACGTTGTCCCACGTTGTCCCACGTTGTCCCACGTTGTCCCACGTTGTCCCACGTTGTCCCACGTTGTCCCACGTTGTCCCACGTTGTCCCACGTTGTCCCACGGTGTCCAACGATGTCCAACGGTGTCCAACGGTGTCCCACGGTGTCCAACGGTGTCCCACGTTGTCCCACGTTGTCCCACGTTGTCCCACGTTGTCCCACGTTGTCCCACGTTGTCCCACGTTGTCCAACGATGTCCAACGGTGTCCCACGTTGTCCCACGTTGTTCCATGGTTTCCCACGTTGTCCCACGTTGTCCCACGTTGTCCCACGGTGTCCAACGATGTCCAACGGTGTCCAACGGTGTCCAACGGTGTCCAACGGTGTCCCACGTTGTCCAACGATGTCCAACGGTGTCCCACGTTGTCCCACGTTGTCCCACGTTGTCCCACGTTGTCCCACGTTGTCCCACGTTGTCCCACGTTGTCCCACGTTGTCCCACGTTGTCCCACGGTGTCCAACGGTGTCCAACGATGTCCCACGTTGTCCCACGTTGTCCCACGTTGTCCCACGTTGTCCCACGATGTCCCACGTTGTCCCACGTTGTCCCACGTTGTCCCACGTTGTCCCACGTTGTCCCACGTTGTCCCACGTTGTCCCACGTTGTCCCACGTTGTCCGACGTTGTCCCACGTTGTCCCACGTTGTCCCACGTTGTCCCACGGTGTCCAACGATGTCCAACGATGTCCAACGGTGTCCCACGTTGTCCCACGTTGTTCCATGGTTTCCCACGTTGTCCCACGTTGTCCCACGTTGTCCCACGGTGTCCAACGATGTCCAACGGTGTCCAACGGTGTCCAACGGTGTCCAACGGTGTCCCACGTTGTCCCACGTTGTCCCACGTTGTCCCACGTTGTCCCACGTTGTCCCACGATGTCCCACGTTGTCCCACGTTGTCCCACGTTGTCCCACGATGTCCCACGTTGTCCCACGTTGTCCCACGGTGTCCAACGGTGTCCAACGATGTCCCACGTTGTCCCACGTTGTCCCACGTTGTCCCACGTTGTCCCACGATGTCCCACGTTGTCCCACGTTGTCCCACGGTGTCCAACGATGTCCAACGGTGTCCCACGTTGTCCCACGTTGTCCCACGTTGTCCCACGTTGTCCCACGATGTCCCACGTTGTCCCACGTTGTCCCACGTTGTCCCACGATGTCCCACGTTGTCCCACGTTGTCCCACGGTGTCCAACGGTGTCCAACGATGTCCCACGTTGTCCCACGTTGTCCCACGTTGTCCCACGTTGTCCCACGGTGTCCAACGATGTCCAACGGTGTCCAACGGTGTCCCACGGTGTCCAACGGTGTCCCACGTTGTCCCACGTTGTCCCACGTTGTCCCACGTTGTCCCACGTTGTCCCACGTTGTCCCACGTTGTCCCACGTTGTCCCACGTTGTGCCACGTTGTCCCACGTTGTCCCACGTTGTCCCACGTTGTCCCACGTTGTCCCACGGTGTCCCACGGTGTCCAACGATGTCCAACGGTGTCCCACGTTGTCCCACGTTGTCCCACGATGTCCCACGTTGTCCCACGTTGTCCCACGTTGTCCCACGTTGTTCCATGGTTTCCCACGTTGTCCCACGTTGTCCCACGTTGTCCCACGGTGTCCAACGATGTCCAACGGTGTCCAACGGTGTCCAACGGTGTCCCACGGTGTCCAACGGTGTCCCACGTTGTCCCACGTTGTCCCACGTTGTCCAACGGTGTCCCACGTTGTCCCACGTTGTTCCATGGTGTCCCACGTTGTCCCACGTTGTCCCACGGTGTCCAACGATGTCCAACGGTGTCCAACGGTGTCCAACGGTGTCCAACGGTGTCCCACGTTGTCCCACGTTGTCCCACGTTGTCCCACGTTGTCCCACGTTGTCCCACGATGTCCCACGTTGTCCCACGTTGTCCCACGTTGTCCCACGATGTCCCACGTTGTCCCACGTTGTCCCACGGTGTCCAACGGTGTCCAACGATGTCCCACGTTGTCCCACGTTGTCCCACGTTGTCCCACGTTGTCCCACGATGTCCCACGTTGTCCCACGTTGTCCACGTTGTCCCACGTTGTCCCACGTTGTCCCACGATGTCCCACGTTGTCCCACGTTGTCCCACGTTGTCCCACGTTGTCCCACGTTGTCCCACGTTGTCCCACGTTGTCCCACGTTGTCCCACGGTGTCCCACGTTGTCCCACGGTGTCCAACGATGTCCAACGGTGTCCAACGGTGTCCCACGGTGTCCAACGGTGTCCCACGTTGTCCCACGTTGTCCCACGTTGTCCCACGTTGTCCCACGTTGTCCCACGTTGTCCCACGTTGTCCAACGATGTCCAACGGTGTCCCACGTTGTCCCACGTTGTTCCATGGTTTCCCACGTTGTCCCACGTTGTCCCACGTTGTCCCACGGTGTCCAACGATGTCCAACGGTGTCCAACGGTGTCCAACGGTGTCCAACGGTGTCCCACGTTGTCCCACGTTGTCCCACGTTGTCCCACGTTGTCCCACGTTGTCCCACGATGTCCCACGTTGTCCCACGTTGTCCCACGTTGTCCCACGATGTCCCACGTTGTCCCACGTTGTCCCACGGTGTCCAACGGTGTCCAACGATGTCCCACGTTGTCCCACGTTGTCCCACGTTGTCCCACGTTGTCCCACGATGTCCCACGTTGTCCCACGTTGTCCCACGTTGTCCCACGTTGTCCCACGTTGTCCCACGATGTCCCACGTTGTCCCACGTTGTCCCACGTTGTCCCACGTTGTCCCACGTTGTCCCACGTTGTCCCACGTTGTCCCACGTTGTCCCACGTTGTCCCACGTTGTCCCACGGTGTCCAACGATGTCCAACGGTGTCCAACGGTGTCCCACGGTGTCCAACGGTGTCCCACGTTGTCCCACGTTGTCCCACGTTGTCCCACGTTGTCCCACGTTGTCCCACGTTGTCCCACGTTGTCCAACGATGTCCAACGGTGTCCCACGTTGTCCCACGTTGTTCCATGGTTTCCCACGTTGTCCCACGTTGTCCCACGTTGTCCCACGGTGTCCAACGATGTCCAACGGTGTCCAACGGTGTCCACGGTGTCCAACGGTGTCCCACGTTGTCCCACGTTGTCCACGTTGTCCCACGGTGTCCAACGATGTCCAACGGTGTCCCACGTTGTCCCACGTTGTCCCACGATGTCCCACGTTGTCCCACGTTGTCCCACGTTGTCCCACGTTGTCCAACGGTTGTCCCACGTTGTCCCACGGTGTCCAACGGTGTCCAACGGTGTCCCACGTTGTCCCACGTTGTCCCACGTTGTCCCACGTTGTCCCACGATGTCCCACGTGGTCCCACGTTGTCCCACGTTGTCCCACGGTGTCCAACGATGTCCAACGGTGTCCCACGTTGTCCAACGGTGTCCCACGTTGTCCCACGTTGTCCCACGTTGTCCCCCGTTGTCCCACGTTGTCCCACGGTGTCCAACGGTGTCCAACGATGTCCCACGTTGTCCACGTTGTCCCACGTTGTCCCACGTTGTCCCCACGTTGTCCCACGTTGTCCCACGTTGTCCCACGTTGTCCCACGTTGTCCCACGTTGTCCCACGTTGTCCGACGTTGTCCCACGTTGTCCCACGTTGTCCCACGTTGTCCCCACGGTGTCCAACGATGTCCAACGATGTCCAACGGTGTCCCACGTTGTCCCACGTTGTCCATGGTTTCCCACGTTGTCCCACGTTGTCCCACGTTGTCCCACGGTGTCCAACGATGTCCAACGGTGTCCAACGGTGTCCAACGGTGTCCAACGGTGTCCCACGTTGTCCCACGTTGTCCCACGTTGTCCCACGTTGTCCCACGTTGTCCCACGATGTCCCACGTTGTCCCACGTTGTCCCACGTTGTCCCACGATGTCCCACGTTGTCCCACGTTGTCCCACGGTGTCCAACGGTGTCCAACGATGTCCCACGTTGTCCCACGTTGTCCCACGTTGTCCCACGTTGTCCCACGATGTCCCACGTTGTCCCACGTTGTCCCACGTTGTCCCACGTTGTCCCACGTTGTCCCACGATGTCCCACGTTGTCCCACGTTGTCCCACGTTGTCCACGTTGTCCCACGTTGTCCCACGTTGTCCCACGTTGTCCCACGTTGTCCCACGTTGTCCCACGGTGTCCAACGATGTCCAACGGTGTCCAACGGTGTCCCACGGTGTCCAACGGTGTCCCACGTTGTCCCACGTTGTCCCACGTTGTCCCACGTTGTCCCACGTTGTCCCACGTTGTCCCACGTTGTCCAACGATGTCCAACGGTGTCCCACGTTGTCCCACGTTGTTCCATGGTTTCCCACGTTGTCCCACGTTGTTCCCACGTTGTCCCACGGTGTCCAACGATGTCCAACGGTGTCCAACGGTGTCCAACGGTGTCCAACGGTGTCCCACGTTGTCCCACGTTGTCCCACGTTGTCCCACGGTGTCCAACGATGTCCAACGGTGTCCCACGTTGTCCCACGTTGTCCCACGATGTCCCACGTTGTCCCACGTTGTCCCACGTTGTCCCACGTTGTCCAACGTTGTCCACGTTGTCCCACGGTGTCCAACGGTGTCCAACGATGTCCCACGTTGTCCCACGTTGTCCCACGTTGTCCCACGTTGTCCCACGATGTCCCACGTTGTCCCACGTTGTCCCACGTTGTCCCACGTTGTCCCACGTTGTCCCACGTTGTCCCACGTTGTCCCACGTTGTCCCACGTTGTCCCACGTTGTCCGACGTTGTCCCACGTTGTCCCACGTTGTCCCACGTTGTCCCACGGTGTCCAACGATGTCCAACGATGTCCAACGGTGTCCCACGTTGTCCCCACGTTGTTCCATGGTTTCCCACGTTGTCCCACGTTGTCCCACGTTGTCCCACGGTGTCCAACGATGTCCAACGGTGTCCAACGGTGTCCAACGGTGTCCAACGGTGTCCCACGTTGTCCCACGTTGTCCCACGTTGTCCCACGTTGTCCCACGTTGTCCCACGATGTCCCACGTTGTCCCACGTTGTCCCACGTTGTCCCACGATGTCCCACGTTGTCCCCCACGTTGTCCACGGTTCAACGGTGTCCAACGATGTCCCACGTTGTCCCACGTTGTCCCACGTTGTCCCACGGTGTCCAACGGTGTCCAACGGTGTCCAACGGTGTCCCACGGTGTCCCACGGTGTCCCAACGGTGTCCCACGTTGTCCCACGTTGTCCCACGTTGTCCCACGTTGTCCCACGTTGTCCCACGTTGTCCCACGTTGTCCACGTTGTCCCACGTTGTCCACGTGTCCACGTTGTCCCACGTTGTCCCACGTTGTCCCACGTTGTCCCACGTTGTCCCACGGTGTCCAACGATGTCCAACGGTGTCCCACGTTGTCCCACGTTGTCCACGTTGTCCAACGATGTCCAACGGTGTCCAACGGTGTCCAACGGTGTCCAACGTGTCCCACGTTGTCCCACGTTGTCCCACGTTGTCCCACGTTGTCCCACGTTGTCCCACGATGTCCCACGTTGTCCCCACGTTGTCCCACGTTGTCCCACGATGTCCCACGTTGTCCCACGTTGTCCCACGGTGTCCAACGGTGTCCAACGATGTCCCACGTTGTCCCACGTTGTCCCACGTTGTCCCACGTTGTCCCACGGTGTCCAACGATGTCCAACGGTGTCCAACGGTGTCCCACGGTGTCCAACGGTGTCCCACGTTGTCCCACGTTGTCCACGTTGTCCCACGTTGTCCCACGTTGTCCCACGTTGTCCCACGTTGTCCCACGTTGTCCCACGTTGTCCCACGTTGTCCCACGTTGTCCCACGTTGTCCCACGTTGTCCACGTTGTCCCCCGGTGTCCCACGGTGTCCCACGGTGTCCAACGATGTCCAACGGTGTCCCACGTTGTCCCACGTTGTCCCACGATGTCCCACGTTGTCCCACGTTGTCCCACGTTGTCCCACGTTGTCCCACGTTGTCCCACGTTGTCCCACGTGGTCCCACGTTGTCCCACGTTGTCCCACGGTGTCCAACGATGTCCAACGGTGTCCCACGTTGTCCAACGGTGTCCCACGTTGTCCCACGTTGTCCCACGTTGTCCCACGTTGTCCCACGATGTCCCACGTTGTCCCACGTTGTCCCACGTTGTCCCACGTTGTCCCACGTTGTCCCACGTTGTCCCACGTTGTCCCACGTTGTCCCACGTTGTCCCACGTTGTCCCACGTTGTCCCACGGTGTCCAACGATGTCCAACGGTGTCCAACGGTGTCCCACGGTGTCCAACGGTGTCCCACGTTGTCCCACGTTGTCCCACGTTGTCCCACGTTGTCCCACGTTGTCCCACGTTGTCCCACGTTGTCCAACGATGTCCAACGGTGTCCCACGTTGTCCCACGTTGTTCCATGGTTTCCCACGTTGTCCCACGTTGTCCCACGTTGTCCCACGGTGTCCAACGATGTCCAACGGTGTCCAACGGTGTCCAACGGTGTCCAACGGTGTCCCACGTTGTCCAACGATGTCCAACGGTGTCCCACGTTGTCCCACGTTGTCCCACGTGTCCCACGTTGTCCCACGTTGTCCCACGTTGTCCCACGTTGTCCCACGTTGTCCCACGTTGTCCCACGTTGTCCCACGTTGTCCCACGGTGTCCAACGGTGTCCAACGATGTCCCACGTTGTCCCACGTTGTCCCACGTTGTCCCACGTTGTCCCACGATGTCCCACGTTGTCCCACGTTGTCCACGTTGTCCCACGTTGTCCCCACGTTGTCCCACGTTGTCCCACGTTGTCCCACGTTGTCCCACGTTGTCCGACGTTGTCCCACGTAGTCCCACGTTGTCCCACGTTGTCCCACGGTGTCCAACGATGTCCAACGATGTCCAACGGGTGTCCCACGTTGTCCCACGTTGTTCCATGGTTTCCCACGTTGTCCCACGTTGTCCCACGTTGTCCCACGGTGTCCAACGATGTCCACGGTGTCCAACGGTGTCCAACGGTGTCCAACGGTGTCCCACGTTGTCCCACGTTGTCCCACGTTGTCCCACGTTGTCCCACGTTGTCCCACGATGTCCCACGTTGTCCCACGTTGTCCCACGTTGTCCCACGATGTCCCCACGTTGTCCCACGTTGTCCCACGGTGTCCAACGGTGTCCAACGATGTCCCACGTTGTCCCACGTTGTCCCACGTTGTCCCACGTTGTCCCACGATGTCCCACGTTGTCCCACGTTGTCCCACGTTGTCCCACGTTGTCCCACGTTGTCCCACGATGTCCCACGTTGTCCCACGTTGTCCCACGTTGTCCCACGTTGTCCCACGTTGTCCCACGTTGTCCCACGTTGTCCCACGTTGTCCCACGTTGTCCCACGTTGTCCACGTTGTCCCACGTTGTCCCACGGTGTCCAACGATGTCCAACGGTGTCCAGCGATGTCCAACGTGTCCCACGTTGTCCCACGTTTTCCCACGTTGTCCCACGTTGTCCCACGGTGTCCAACGATGTCCAACGATGTCCAAACGGTGTCCCACGTTGTCCCACGTTGTTCCATGGTTTCCCACGTTGTCCACGTTGTCCCACGTTGTCCCACGGTGTCCAACGATGTCCAACGGTGTCCAACGGTGTCCAACGGTGTCCAACGGTGTCCCACGTTGTCCCACGTTGTCCCACGTTGTCCCCACGTTGTCCCACGTTGTCCCACGATGTCCCACGTTGTCCCACGTTGTCCACGTTGTCCCACGTTGTCCCACGTGGTCCCACGTTGTCCCACGTTTGTCCCACGGTGTCCAACGATGTCCAACGGTGTCCCACGTTGTCCCACGTTGTCCCACGTTGTCCCACGTTGTCCCACGATGTCCCACGTTGTCCACGTTGTCCCACGTTGTCCCACGTTGTCCCACGTTGTCCCACGTTGTCCCACGTTGTCCCACGTTGTCCCACGTTGTCCCACGTTGTCCCACGTTGTCCCACGTTGTCCCACGTTGTCCCACGTTGTCCCACGTTGTCCCACGGTGTCCCACGGTGTCCAACGATGTCCAACGGTGTCCCACGTTGTCCCACGTTGTCCACGATGTCCCACGTTGTCCCACGTTGTCCCACGTTTGTCCCACGTTGTCCCACGTTGTCCCACGTTGTCCCACGTGGTCCCACGTTGTCCCACGTTGTCCCACGGTGTCCAACGATGTCCAACGGTGTCCCACGTTGTCCAACGGTGTCCACGTTGTCCCACGTTGTCCCACGTTGTCCACGTTGTCCCACGATGTCCCACGTTGTCCCACGTTGTCCCACGTTGTCCCACGTTGTCCCACGTTGTCCCACGTTGTCCCACGTTGTCCCACGTTGTCCCACGTTGTCCCCACGTTGTCCCCACGGTGTCCAACGATGTCCAACGGTGTCCAACGGGTGTCCCACGGTGTCCAACGGTGTCCCACGTTGTCCCACGTTGTCCCACGTTGTCCAACGTTGTCCCACGTTGTCCCACGTTGTCCCACGTTGTCCCACGTTGTCCCACGTTGTCCCACGTTGTCCCACGTTGTCCCACGTTGTCCCACGTTGTCCCACGTTGTCCCACGGTGTCCCACGGTGTCCAACGATGTCCAACGGTGTCCCACGTTGTCCCACGTTGTCCCACGATGTCCCACGTTGTCCCACGTTGTCCCACGTTGTCCCACGTTGTCCCACGTTGTCCCACGTTGTCCCACGTTGTCCCACGTGGTCCCACGTTGTCCCACGTTGTCCCACGGTGTCCAACGATGTCCAACGGTGTCCCACGTTGTCCAACGGTGTCCCACGTTGTCCCACGTTGTCCACGTTGTCCCGCGTTGTCCCACGATGTCCCACGTTGTCCCACGTTGTCCCACGTTGTCCCACGTTGTCCCACGTTGTCCCACGTTTTCCCACGTTGTCCCACGTTGTCCCACGTTGTCCCACGTTGTCCCACGTTGTCCCACGGTGTCCAACGATGTCCAACGGTGTCCAACGGTGTCCCCACGGTGTCCAACGGTGTCCCACGTTGTCCCACGTTGTCCCACGTTGTCCCACGTTGTCCCACGTTGTCCCACGTTGTCCCACGGTGTCCAACGATGTCCAACGGTGTCCCACGTTGTCCCACGTTGTTCCATGGTTTCCCACGTTGTCCCACGTTGTCCCACGTTGTCCCACGGTGTCCAACGATGTCCAACGGTGTCCAACGGTGTCCAACGGTGTCCAACGGTGTCCCACGTTGTCCCACGTTGTCCCACGTTGTCCCACGGTGTCCAACGATGTCCAACGGT
>NW_025963754.1:0-27561 GCF_910591885.1 Bombus terrestris
CCAACGATGTCCAACGATGTCCAACGGTGTCCAACGGTGTCCCACGTTGTCCCACGTTGTCCCACGTTGTCCCACGGTGTCCAACGATGTCCAACGGTGTCCAACGGTGTCCAACGGTGTCCCACGATGTCCAACGATGTCCAACGATGTCCAACGCTGTCCCACGTTGTCCCACGTTGTCCCACGGTGTCCAACGGTGTCCAACGATGTCCAACGATGTCCAACGGTGTCCCACGTTGTCCGACGTTGTCCCACGTTGTCCCACGTTGTCCCACGGTGTACAACGATGTCCAACGGTGTCCCACGTTGTCCCACGTTGTCCCACGTTGTCCCACGTTGTCCCACGTTGTCCCACGGTGTCCAACGGTGTCCCACGTTGTCCCGCGTTGTCCCACGTTGTCCCACGTTGTCCCACGTTGTCCAACGGTGTCCCACGGTGTCCAACGGTGTCCCACGTTGTCCCACGTTGTCCCCACGTTGTCCCACGTTGTCCCACGGTGGTCCAACGATGTCGGTCCCACGTTGTCCAACGGTTGTCCCACGTTGTCCCACGTTGTCCCACGTTGTCCCACGATGTCCCACGTTGTCCCACGTTGTCCACGTTGTCCCACGGTGTCCAACGGTGTCCAACGATGTCCAACGGTGTCCAACGGTGTCCAACGATGTCCAACGGTGTCCCACGTTGTCCAACGGTGTCCCACGTTGTCCCACGTTGTCCCACGTTGTCCCACGTTGTCCCACGATGTCCCACGTTGTCCCACGTTGTCCCACGTTGTCGCACGTTGTCCCACGTTGTCCCACGTTGTCCCACGGTGTCCAACGATGTCCAACGGTGTCCAACGGTGTCCAACGGTGTCCCACGTTGTCCCACGTTGTCCCACGTTGTCCCACGGTGTCCAACGATGTCCAACGGTGTCCCACGTTGTCCAACGGTGTCCCACGTTGTCCCACGTTGTCCCACGTTGTCCCACGTTGTCCCACGTTGTCCCACGTTGTCCCACGTTGTCCAACGATGTCCAACGGTGTCCAACGGTGTCCAACGATGTCCAACGGTGTCCCACGTTGTCCAACGGTGTCCCACGTTGTCCTACGTTGTCCCACGTTGTCCCACGTTGTCCCACGGTGTCCCACGTTGTCCCACGTTGTCCCACGTTGTCCCACGGTGTCCAACGATGTCCAACGGTGTCCCACGTTGTCCAACGGTGTCCCACGTTGTCCCACGTTGTCCCACGTTGTCCCACGTTGTCCCACGTTGTCCCACGTTGTCCCACGTTGTCCCACGTTGTCCAACGATGTCCAACGGTGTCCCACGTTGTCCCACGTTGTCCCACGTTGTCCCACGTTGTCCCACGTTTGTCCCACGTTGTCCCACGTTGTCCCACGTTGTCCCACGGTGTCCAACGGTGTCCAACGATGTCCAACGGTGTCCAACGGTGTCCCACGTTGTCCCACGTTGTCCCACGGTGTCCAACGATGTCCAACGGTGTCCCACGTTGTCCCACGTTGTCCCACGTTGTCCCACGTTGTTCCATGGTTTCCCACGTTGTCCCACGTTGTCCCACGTTGTCCCACGGTGTCCAACGATGTCCAACGGTGTCCCCACGTTGTCCAACGGTGTCCCACGTTGTCCCACGTTGTCCCACGTTGTCCCACGTTGTCCCACGATGTCCCACGTTGTCCCACGTTGTCCCACGTTGTCCCACGTTGTCCCACGTTGTCCCACGTTGTCCCACGGTGTCCAACGATGTCCAACGGTGTCCAACGGTGTCCAACGGTGTCCCACGTTGTCCCACGATGTCCCACGTTGTCCCACGGTGTCCAACGATGTCCAACGGTGTCCCACGTTGTCCCACGTTGTCCCACGTTGTCCCACGTTGTCCCACGTTGTCCCACGATGTCCCACGTTGTCCCACGTTGTCCCACGTTGTCCCACGTTGTCCCACGTTGTCCCACGTTGTCCCACGTTGTCCCACGTTGTCCCACGTTGTCCCACGTTGTCCCACGGTGTCCAACGATGTCCAACGGTGTCCCACGTTGTCCAACGGTGTCCCACGTTGTCCCACGTTGTCCCACGTTGTCCCACGTTGTCCCACGTTGTCCAACGATGTCCAACGGTGTCCCACGTTGTCCCACGTTGTCCCACGTTGTCCCACGTTGTCCCACGGTGTCCAACGATGTCCAACGGTGTCCAACGGTGTCCCACAGTGTCCAACGGTGTCCCACGTTGTCCCACGTTGTCCCACGTTGTCCCACGTTGTCCCACGTTGTCCCACGTTGTCCAACGATGTCCAACGGTGTCCCACGGTGTCCAACGGTGTCCCACGTTGTCCCACGTTGTCCCACGTTGTCCCACGTTGTCCCACGTTGTCCCACGTTGTCCCACGTTGTCCCACGGTGTCCAACGGTGTCCAACGATGTCCAACGGTGTCCAACGGTGTCCCACGTTGTCCCACGTTGTCCCACGGTGTCCAACGATGTCCAACGGTGTCCAACGGTGTCCCACGGTGTCCAACGGTGTCCCACGGTGTCCAACGGTGTCCCACGTTGTCCCACGTTGTCCCACGTTGTCCCACGTTGTCCCACGTTGTCCAACGGTGTCCCACGGTGTTCAACGGTGTCCCACGTTGTCCCACGTTGTCCCACGTTGTCCCACGTTGTCCCACGTTGTCCCACGTTGTCCCACGTTGTCCCACGTTGTCCCACGTTGTCCCACGTTGTGCTACGTTGTCCCACGGTGTCCAACGGTGTCCAACGATGTCCAACGGTGTCCAACGGTGTCCCACGATGTCCACCGATGTCCCACGGTGTCCAACGGTGTCCAACGGTGTCCAACGGTGTCCAACGATGTCCAACGATGTCCAACGATGTCCAACGGTGCCCAACGATGTCCAACGATGTCCAACGGTGTCCCACGATGTCCAACGATGTCCAACGATGTCCAACCGTGTCCAACGGTGTCCCACGTTGTCCCACGTTGTCCCACGGTGTCCAACGATGTCCCACGTTGTCCCACGTTGTCCCACGTTGTCCCACGATGTCCCACGTTGTCCCACGTTGTCCCACGTTGTCCCACGTTGTCCCACGTTGTCCCACGTTGTCCCACGTTGTCCCACGGTGTCCAACGATGTCCAACGGTGTCCCACGTTGTCCAACGGTGTGCCACGTTGTCCCACGTTGTCCCACGTTGTCCCACGTTGTCCCACGATGTCCCACGTTGTTCCACGTTGTCCCACGTTGTCCCACGTTGTCCCACGTTGTCCCACGTTGTTCCACGTTGTCCCACGTTGTCCCACGTTGTCCCACGTTGTCCCACGTTGTCCCACGGTGTCCAACGGTGTCCAACGGTGTCCAACGGTGTCCCACGGTGTCCAACGGTGTCCCACGTTGTCCCACGTTGTCCCACGTTGTCCCACGTTGTCCCACGTTGTCCCACGTTGTCCCACGTTGTCCCACGGTGTCCAACGGTGTCCAACGATGTCCAACGGTGTCCAACGGTGTCCCACGTTGTCCCACGTTGTCCCACGGTGTCCAACGATGTCCAACGGTGTCCCACGTTGTCCCACGTTGTCCCACGTTGTCCCACGTTGTTCCATGGTTTCCCACGTTGTCCCACGTTGTCCCACGTTGTCCCACGGTGTCCAACGATGTCCAACGGTGTCCCACGTTGTCCCACGATGTCCCACGTTGTCCCACGTTGTCCCACGTTGTCCCACGTTGTCCCACGTTGTCCCACGTTGTCCCACGGTGTCCAACGATGTCCAACGGTGTCCAACGGTGTCCAACGGTGTCCCACGTTGTCCCACGTTGTCCCACGTTGTCCCACGGTGTCCAACGATGTCCAACGGTGTCCCACGTTGTCCCACGTTGTCCCACGTTGTCCCACGTTGTCCCACGTTGTCCCACGATGTCCCACGTTGTCCCACGTTGTCCCACGTTGTCCCACGTTGTCCCACGTTGTCCCACGTTGTCCCACGTTGTCCCACGTTGTCCCACGTTGTCCCACGTTGTCCCACGGTGTCCAACGATGTCCAACGGTGTCCCACGTTGTCCAACGGTGTCCCACGTTGTCCCACGTTGTCCCACGTTGTCCCACGTTGTCCCACGTTGTCCAACGATGTCCAACGGTATCCCACGTTGTCCCACGTTGTCCCACGTTGTCCCACGTTGTCCCACGGTGTCCAACGATGTCCAACGGTGTCCAACGGTGTCCCACGGTGTCCAACGGTGTCCCACGTTGTCCCACGTTGTCCCACGTTGTCCCACGTTGTCCCACGTTGTCCCACGTTGTCCAACGATGTCCAACGGTGTCCCACGGTGTCCAACGGTGTCCCACGTTGTCCCACGTTGTCCCACGTTGTCCCACGTTGTCCCACGTTGTCCCACGTTGTTCCACGTTGTCCCACGGTGTCCAACGGTGTCCAACGGTGTCCAACGGTGTCCAACGGTGTCCCACGTTGTCCCACGTTGTCCCACGGTGTCCAACGATGTCCAACGGTGTCCAACGGTGTCCCACGGTGTCCAACGGTGTCCCACGGTGTCCAACGGTGTCCCACGTTGTCCCACGTTGTCCCACGTTGTCCCACGTTGTCCCACGTTGTCCAACGGTGTCCCACGGTGTTCAACGGTGTCCCACGTTGTCCCACGTTGTCCCACGTTGTCCCACGTTGTCCCACGTTGTCCCACGTTGTGCCACGTTGTCCCACGGTGTCCAACGGTGTCCAACGATGTCCAACGGTGTCCAACGGTGTCCCACGATGTCCACCGATGTCCAACGGTGTCCAACGGTGTCCAACGGTGTCCAACGGTGTCCAACGATGTCCAACGATGTCCAACGATGTCCAACGGTGCCCAACGATGTCCAACGATGTCCAACGGTGTCCCACGATGTCCAACGATGTCCAACGATGTCCAACGGTGTCCAACGGTGTCCCACGTTGTCCCACGTTGTCCCACGTTGTCCCACGGTGTCCAACGATGTCCAACGGTGTCCCACGTTGTCCCACGTTGTCCCACGTTGTCCCACGTTGTCCCACGGTGTCCAACGATGTCCAACGGTGTCCCACGTTGTCCCACGTTGTCCCACGTTGTCCCACGTTGTCCCACGTTGTCCCACGTTGTCCCACGTTGTCCCACGGTGTCCAACGATGTCCAACGGTGTCCAACGGTGTCCCACGGTGTCCAACGGTGTCCCACGTTGTCCCACGTTGTCCCACGTTGTCCCACGTTGTCCCACGTTGTCCCACGTTGTCCAACGTTGTCCCACGGTGTCCAACGATGTCCAACGGTGTCCAACGGTGTCCAACGGTGTCCAACGGTGTCCCACGTTGTCCCACGTTGTCCCACGTTGTCCCACGGTGTCCCACGGTGTCCAACGATGTCCAACGGTGTCCCACGTTGTCCCACGTTGTCCCACGTTGTCCCACGTTGTCCCACGTTGTCCCACGATGTCCCACGTTGTCCGACGTTGTCCCACGTTGTCCCACGTTGTCCCACGTTGTCCCACGTTGTCCCACGTGGTCCCACGTTGTCCCACGTTGTCCCACGGTGTCCAACGATGTCCAACGGTGTCCCACGTTGTCCAACGGTGTCCCACGTTGTCCCACGTTGTCCCACGTTGTCCCACGTTGTCCCACGATGTCCCACGTTGTTCCACGTTGTCCCACGTTGTCCCACGTTGTCCCACGTTGTCCCACGTTGTTCCACGTTGTCCCACGTCGTCCCACGTTGTCCCACGTTGTCCCACGTTGTCCCACGGTGTCCCACGGTGTCCAACGGTGTCCAACGGTGTCCCACGGTGTCCAACGGTGTCCCACGTTGTCCCACGTTGTCCCACGTTGTCCCACGTTGTCCCACGTTGTCCCACGTTGTCCCACGTTGTCCAACGATGTCCAACGGTGTCCCACGTTGTCCCACGTTGTTCCATGGTTTCCCACGTTGTCCCACGTTGTCCCACGTTGTCCCACGTTGTCCCACGTTGTTCCACGGTGTCCCACGTTGTCCCACGTTGTCCCACGTTGTCCCACGTTGTCCCACGCTGTCCAACGGTGTCCAACGGTGTCCAACGGTGTCCCACGGTGTCCAACGGTGTCCCACGTTGTCCCACGTTGTCCCACGTTGTCCCACGTTGTCCCACGTTGTCCCACGTTGTCCAACGATGTCCAACGGTGTCCCACGTTGTCCCACGTTGTTCCATGGTTTCCCACGTTGTCCCACGTTGTCCCACGTTGTCCCACGGTGTCCCACGGTGTCCAACGATGTCCAACGGTGTCCCACGTTGTCCCACGTTGTCCCACGTTGTCCCACGTTGTCCCACGATGTCCCACGTTGTCCCATGTTGTCCCACGTTGACCCACGTTGTCCCACGTTGTCCCACGTTGTCCCACGTGGTCCCACGTTGTCCCACGTTGTCCCACGGTGTCCAACTATGTCCAACGTTGTCCCACGTTGTCCCACGATGTCCCACGTTGTCCCACGTTGTCCCACGTTGTCCCACGTTGTCCCACGTTGTCCCACGTTGTCCCACGTTGTCCCACGTTGTCCCACGTTGTCCCACGTTGTCCCACGGTGTCCAACGGTGTCCAACGATGTCCAACGATGTCCCACGGTGTCCCACGGTGTCCAACGATGTCCCACGTTGTCCCACGTTGTCCCACGTTGTCCCACGGTGTCCAACGGTGTCCAACGATGTCCAACGGTGTCCAACGGTGTCCCACGTTGTCCGACGTTGTCCCACGTTGTCCCACGTTGTCCCACGGTGTCCAACGATGTCCAACGGTGTCCCACGTTGTCCCACGTTGTCCCACGTTGTCCCACGTTGTCCCACGTTGTCCCACGTTGTCCCACGTTGTCCCACGTTGTCCCACGGTGTCCAACGGTGTCCAACGATGTCCAACGGTGTCCAACGGTGTCCCACGATGTCCACCGATGTCCAACGGTGTCCAACGGTGTCCAACGGTGTCCAACGTTGTCCAACGATGCCCAACGGTGTCCCACGTTGTCCCACGTTGTCCCACGTTGTCCCACGTTGTCCCACGTTGTCCCACGTTGTCCCACGTTGTCCCACGGTGTCCAACGATGTCCAGCGGTGTCCAACGGTGTCCCACGTTGTCCCACGTTGTCCCACGTTGTCCCACGTTGTCCCACGTTGTCCCACGTTGTCCCACGTTGTCCCACGTTGTCCCACGTTGTCCCACGTTGTCCCACGGTGTCCAACGATGTCCAACGGTGTCCCACGTTGTCCCACGTTGTCCAACGGTGTCCCACGGTGTCCCACGTTGTCCCACGTTGTCCTACGTTGTCCCACGTTGTCCCACGTTGTCCCACGTTGTCCCACGTTGTCCCACGTTGTCCCACGTTGTCCCACGTTGTCCCACGGTGTCCAACGATGTCCAACGATGTCCAACGGTGTCCAACGGTGTCCCACGGTGTCCAACGGTGTCCCACGTTGTCCCACGTTGTCCCACGTTGTCCCACGTTGTCCCACGTTGTCCCACGTTGTCCCACGTTGTCCCACGGTGTCCAACGATGTCCAACGGTGTCCCACGTTGTCCCACGTTGTCCCACGTTGTCCCACGTTGTTCCATGGTTTCCCACGTTGTCCCACGTTGTCCCACGTTGTCCTACGGTGTCCAACGATGTCCAACGGTGTCCAACGGTGTCCCACGGTGTCCAACGGTGTCCCACGTTGTCCCACGTTGTCCCACGTTGTCCCACGTTGTCCCACGTTGTCCCACGTTGTCCACCGATGTCCAACGGTGTCCAACGGTGTCCAACGGTGTCCAACGGTGTCCAACGATGCCCAACGGTGTCCCACGTTGTCCCACGTTGTCCCACGTTGTCCCACGTTGTCCCACGTTGTCCCACGTTGTCCCACGTTGTCCCACGGTGTCCAACGATGTCCAACGGTGTCCCACGTTGTCCCACGTTGTCCAACGGTGTCCAACGGTGTCCCACGTTGTCCCACGTTGTCCCACGTTGTCCCACGTTGTCCCACGATGTCCCACGTTGTCCAACGATGTCCAACGGTGTCCCACGTTGTCCCACGTTGTCCTACGTTGTCCCACGTTGTCCCACGTTGTCCTACGTTGTCCCACGTTGTCCCACGTTGTCCCACGTTGTCCCACGTTGTCCCACGTTGTCCCACGGTGTCCAACGATGTCCAACGATGTCCAACGGTGTCCAACGGTGTCCCACGGTGTCCAACGGTGTCCCACGTTGTCCCACGTTGTCCCACGTTGTCCCACGTTGTCCCACGTTGTCCCACGTTGTCCCACGTTGTCCCACGGTGTCCAACGGTGTCCAACGATGTCCAACGGTGTCCAACGGTGTCCCACGTTGTCCGACGTTGTCCCACGTTGTCCCACGTTGTCCCACGGTGTCCAACGATGTCCAACGGTGTCCCACGTTGTCCCACGTTGTCCCACGTTGTCCCACGTTGTCCCACGTTGTCCCACGTTGTCCCACGTTGTCCCACGTTGTCCCACGGTGTCCAACGGTGTCCAACGATGTCCAACGGTGTCCAACGGTGTCCCACGATGTCCACCGATGTCCAACGGTGTCCAACGGTGTCCAACGGTGTCCAACGTTGTCCAACGATGCCCAACGGTGTCCCACGTTGTCCCACGTTGTCCCACGTTGTCCCACGTTGTCCCACGTTGTCCCACGTTGTCCCACGTTGTCCCACGGTGTCCAACGATGTCCAGCGGTGTCCAACGGTGTCCCACGTTATCCCACGTTGTCCCACGTTGTCCCACGTTGTCCCACGTTGTCCCACGTTGTCCCACGTTGTCCCACGTTGTCCCACGTTGTCCCACGTTGTCCCACGTTGTCCCACGTTGTCCCACGGTGTCCAACGATGTCCAACGGTGTCCCACGTTGTCCCACGTTGTCCAACGGTGTCCAACGGTGTCCCACGTTGTCCCACGTTGTCCTACGTTGTCCCACGTTGTCCCACGTTGTCCCACGTTGTCCCACGTTGTCCCACGTTGTCCCACGTTGTCCCACGGTGTCCAACGATGTCCAACGATGTCCAACGGTGTCCAACGGTGTCCCACGGTGTCCAACGGTGTCCCACG
The DNA here is from genome assembly GCF_910591885.1 of Bombus terrestris. Taxonomy (NCBI): domain Eukaryota; kingdom Metazoa; phylum Arthropoda; class Insecta; order Hymenoptera; family Apidae; genus Bombus; species Bombus terrestris. The sequence continues at coordinate 9,075 of NW_025963754.1, forward strand.
TTGTCCCACGTTGTCCCACGTTGTCCCACGTTGTCCCACGTTGTCCCACGTTGTCCCACGTTGTCCCACGGTGTCCAACGGTGTCCAACGATGTCCAACGGTGTCCAACGGTGTCCCACGTTGTCCCACGTTGTCCCACGGTGTCCAACGATGTCCAACGGTGTCCCACGTTGTCCCACGTTGTCCCACGTTGTCCCACGTTGTTCCATGGTTTCCCACGTTGTCCCACGTTGTCCCACGTTGTCCCACGGTGTCCAACGATGTCCAACGGTGTCCAACGGTGTCCCACGGTGTCCAACGGTGTCCCACGTTGTCCCACGATGTCCAACGATGTCCAACGATGTCCAACGGTGTCCAACGGTGTCCCACGTTGTCCCACGTTGTCCCACGTTGTCCCACGGTGTCCAACGATGTCCAACGGTGTCCCACGTTGTCCAACGGTGTCCCACGTTGTCCCACGTTGTCCCACGTTGTCCCACGTTGTCCCACGATGTCCCACGTTGTCCCACGTTGTCCCACGTTGTCCCACGTTGTCCCACGTTGTCCCACGTTGTCCCACGGTGTCCAACGATGTCCAACGGTGTCCAACGGTGTCCAACGGTGTCCCACGTTGTCCCACGTTGTCCCACGTTGTCCCACGGTGTCCAACGATGTCCAACGGTGTCCCACGTTGTCCCACGTTGTCCCACGTTGTCCCACGTTGTCCCACGTTGTCCCACGATGTCCCACGTTGTCCCACGTTGTCCCACGTTGTCCCACGTTGTCCCACGTTGTCCCACGTTGTCTCACGTTGTCCCACGTTGTCCCACGTTGTCCCACGTTGTCCCACGGTGTCCAACGATGTCCAACGGTGTCCCACGTTGTCCAACGGTGTCCCACGTTGTCCCACGTTGTCCCACGTTGTCCCACGTTGTCCCACGTTGTCCCACGTTGTCCCACGTTGTCCAACGATGTCCAACGGTGTCCCACGGTGTCCAACGGTGTCCCACGTTGTCCCACGTTGTCCCACGTTGTCCCACGTTGTCCCACGGTGTCCAACGGTGTCCAACGATGTCCAACGGTGTCCAACGGTGTCCCACGTTGTCCCACGTTGTCCCACGTTGTCCCACGGTGTCCAACGATGTCCAACGGTGTCCCACGTTGTCCCACGTTGTCCCACGTTGTCCCACGTTGTCCCACGTTGTCCCACGATGTCCCACGTTGTCCCACGTTGTCCCACGTTGTCCCACGTTGTCTCACGTTGTCCCACGTTGTCCCACGTTGTCCCACGTTGTCCCACGGTGTCCAACGATGTCCCACGTTGTCCCACGTTGTCCCACGATGTCCCACGTTGTCCCACGTTGTCCCACGTTGTCCCACGTTGTCCCACGGTGTCCAACGATGTCCAACGGTGTCCCACGTTGTCCCACGTTGTCCCACGTTGTCCCACGTTGTCCCACGTTGTCCCACGATGTCCCACGTTGTCCCACGGTGTCCAACGGTGTCCCACGTTGTCCCACGCTGTCCCACGTTGTCCCACGTTGTCCCACGTTGTCCAACGGTGTCCAACGGTGTCCAACGGTGTCCAACGGTGTCCAACGATGTCCAACGATGTCCAACGATGTCCAACGGTGCCCAACGATGTCCAACGATGTCCAACGGTGTCCCACGATGTCCAACGATGTCCAACGATGTCCAACGGTGTCCAACGGTGTCCCACGTTGTCCCACGTTGTCCCACGTTGTCCCACGGTGTCCAACGATGTCCAACGGTGTCCCACGTTGTCCCACGTTGTCCCACGTTGTCCCACGGTGTCCAACGATGTCCAACGGTGTCCCACGTTGTCCCACGTTGTTCCACTTTGTCCCACGTTGTCCCACGTTGTCCCACGATGTCCCACGTTGTCCCACGTTGTCCCACGTTGTCCCACGTTGTCCCACGTTGTCCCACGTTGTCCCACGTTGTCCCACGGTGTCCAACGATGTCCAACGGTGTCCCACGTTGTCCAACGGTGTCCAACGGTGTCCAACGATGTCCAACGATGTCCAACGATGTCCAACGGTGTCCAACGATGTCCAACGATGTCCACCGATGTCCAACGGTGTCCAACGGTGTCCAACGGTGTCCAACGGTGTCCAACGGTGTCCAACGATGTCCAACGGTGTCCAACGGTGTCCCACGGTGTCCAACGATGTCCAACGGTGTCCCACGTTGTCCCACGTTGTCCCACGTTGTCCCACGTTGTCCCACGGTGTCCCACGGTGTCCAACGGTGTCCAACGGTGTCCAACGGTGTCCAACGATGTCCAACGGTGTCCAACGGTGTTCCACGGTGTCCAACGGTGTCCAACGATGTCCAACGGTGTCCCACGTTGTCCCACGTTGTCCCACGTTGTCCCACGTTGTTCCATGGTTTCCCACGTTGTCCCACGTTGTCCCACGTTGTCCCACGGTGTCCAACGATGTCCAACGGTGTCCAACGGCGTCCCACGGTGTCCAATGGTGTCCCACGTTGTCCCACGTTGTCCCACGTTGTCCCACGTTGTCCCACGTTGTCCAACGGTGTCCCACGGTGTTCAACGGTGTCCCACGTTGTCCCACGTTGTCCCACGTTGTCCCACGTTGTCCCACGTTGTCCCACGTTGTCCCACGTTGTCCCACGTTGTCCCACGTTGTCCCACGTTGTCCCACGGTGTCCAACGGTGTCCAACGATGTCCAACGGTGTCCAACGGTGTCCCACGTTGTCCCACGATGTCCCACGTTGTCCCACGTTGTCCCACGTTGTCCCACGTTGTCCCACGGTGTCCAACGGTGTCCAACGATGTCCAACGGTGTCCAACGGTGTCCCACGATGTCCACCGATGTCCAACGGTGTCCAACGGTGTCCAACGGTGTCCAACGGTGTCCAACGGTGTCCAACGATGTCCAACGGTGTCCAACGGTGTCCCACGGTGTCCAACGATGTCCAACGGTGTCCCACGTTGTCCAACGGTGTCCCACGTTGTCCCACGTTGTCCCACGTTGTCCCACGTTGTCCCACGTTGTCCCACGTTGTCCCACGGTGTCCCACGGTGTCCAACGGTGTCCAACGGTGTCCAACGGTGTCCCACGGTGTCCAACGGTGTCCCACGTTGTCCCACGTTGTCCCACGTTGTCCCACGTTGTCCAACGATGTCCAACGGTGTCCCACGTTGTCCCACGTTGTTCCATGGTTTCCCACGTTGTCCCACGTTGTCCCACGTTGTCCCACGTTGTCCCACGTTGTCCCACGTTGTCCCACGTTGTCCCACGTTGTCCCACGTTGTCCCACGGTGTCCAACGATGTCCAACGGTGTCCCACGGTGTCCAACGATGTCCAACGGTGTCCAACGGTGTCCAACGGTGTCCAACGGTGTCCCACGTTGTCCCACGTTGTCCCACGGTGTCCAACGATGTCCAACGGTGTCCCACGTTGTCCCACGTTGTCCCACGGTGTCCAACGATGTCCAACGGTGTCCCACGTTGTCCCACGTTGTCCCACGTTGCCCCACGTTGTCCAACGATGTCCAACGATGTCCAACGGTGTCCAACGGTGTCCCACGGTGTCCAACGGTGTCCCACGTTGTCCCACGTTGTCCCACGTTGTCCCACGTTGTCCCACGTTGTCCCACGTTGTCCCACGTTGTCCCACGTTGTCCCACGGTGTCCAACGATGTCCAACGGTGTCCCACGTTGTCCCACGTTGTCCAACGGTGTCCAACGGTGTCCCACGTTGTCCCACGTTGTCCCACGTTGTCCCACGTTGTCCCACGATGTCCCACGTTGTCCAACGATGTCCAACGGTGTCCCACGTTGTCCCACGTTGTCCTACGTTGTCCCACGTTGTCCCACGTTGTCCCACGTTGTCCCACGTTGTCCCACGTTGTCCCACGGTGTCCAACGGTGTCCAACGATGTCCAACGGTGTCCAACGGTGTCCCACGTTGTCCGACGTTGTCCCACGTTGTCCCACGTTGTCCCACGGTGTCCAACGATGTCCAACGGTGTCCCACGTTGTCCCACGTTGTCCCACGTTGTCCCACGTTGTCCCACGTTGTCCCACGTTGTCCCACGTTGTCCCACGTTGTCCCACGGTGTCCAACGGTGTCCAACGATGTCCAACGGTGTCCAACGGTGTCCCACGATGTCCACCGATGTCCAACGGTGTCCAACGGTGTCCAACGGTGTCCAACGTTGTCCAACGATGCCCAACGGTGTCCCACGTTGTCCCACGTTGTCCCACGTTGTCCCACGTTGTCCCACGTTGTCCCACGTTGTCCCACGTTGTCCCACGGTGTCCAACGATGTCCAGCGGTGTCCAACGGTGTCCCACGTTGTCCCACGTTGTCCCACGTTGTCCCACGTTGTCCCACGTTGTCCCACGTTGTCCCACGTTGTCGCACGTTGTCCCACGTTGTCCCACGTTGTCCCACGTTGTCCCACGTTGTCCCACGGTGTCCAACGATGTCCAACGGTGTCCCACGTTGTCCCACGTTGTCCAACGGTGTCCAACGGTGTCCCACGTTGTCCCACGTTGTCCTACGTTGTCCCACGTTGTCCCACGTTGTCCCACGTTGTCCCACGTTGTCCCACGTTGTCCCACGGTGTCCAACGATGTCCAACGATGTCCAACGGTGTCCAACGGTGTCCCACGGTGTCCAACGGTGTCCCACGTTGTCCCACGTTGTCCCACGTTGTCCCACGTTGTCCCACGTTGTCCCACGTTGTCCCACGTTGTCCCACGGTGTCCAACGGTGTCCAACGATGTCCAACGGTGTCCAACGGTGTCCCACGTTGTCCCACGTTGTCCCACGGTGTCCAACGATGTCCAACGGTGTCCCACGTTGTCCCACGTTGTCCCACGTTGTCCCACGTTGTTCCATGGTTTCCCACGTTGTCCCACGTTGTCCCACGTTGTCCCACGGTGTCCAACGATGTCCAACGGTGTCCAACGGTGTCCCACGGTGTCCAACGGTGTCCCACGTTGTCCCACGATGTCCAACGATGTCCAACGATGTCCAACGGTGTCCAACGGTGTCCCACGTTGTCCCACGTTGTCCCACGTTGTCCCACGGTGTCCAACGATGTCCAACGGTGTCCCACGTTGTCCAACGGTGTCCCACGTTGTCCCACGTTGTCCCACGTTGTCCCACGTTGTCCCACGATGTCCCACGTTGTCCCACGTTGTCCCACGTTGTCCCACGTTGTCCCACGTTGTCCCACGTTGTCCCACGGTGTCCAACGATGTCCAACGGTGTCCAACGGTGTCCAACGGTGTCCCACGTTGTCCCACGTTGTCCCACGTTGTCCCACGGTGTCCAACGATGTCCAACGGTGTCCCACGTTGTCCCACGTTGTCCCACGTTGTCCCACGTTGTCCCACGTTGTCCCACGATGTCCCACGTTGTCCAACGATGTCCAACGGTGTCCCACGTTGTCCCACGTTGTCCTACGTTGTCCCACGTTGTCCCACGTTGTCCCACGTTGTCCCACGTTGTCCCACGTTGTCCCACGGTGTCCAACGATGTCCAACGATGTCCAACGGTGTCCAACGGTGTCCAACGGTGTCCCACGATGTCCACCGATGTCCAACGGTGTCCAACGGTGTCCAACGGTGTCCAACGTTGTCCAACGATGCCCAACGGTGTCCCACGTTGTCCCACGTTGTCCCACGTTGTCCCACGTTGTCCCACGTTGTCCCACGTTGTCCCACGTTGTCCCACGGTGTCCAACGATGTCCAGCGGTGTCCAACGGTGTCCCACGTTGTCCCACGTTGTCCCACGTTGTCCCACGTTGTCCCACGTTGTCCCACGTTGTCCCACGTTGTCGCACGTTGTCCCACGTTGTCCCACGTTGTCCCACGTTGTCCCACGTTGTCCCACGGTGTCCAACGATGTCCAACGGTGTCCCACGTTGTCCCACGTTGTCCAACGGTGTCCAACGGTGTCCCACGTTGTCCCACGTTGTCCTACGTTGTCCCACGTTGTCCCACGTTGTCCCACGTTGTCCCACGTTGTCCCACGGTGTCCAACGATGTCCAACGATGTCCAACGGTGTCCAACGGTGTCCCACGGTGTCCAACGGTGTCCCACGTTGTCCCACGTTGTCCCACGTTGTCCCACGATGTCCCACGTTGTCCCACGTTGTCCCACGTTGTCCCACGGTGTCCAACGGTGTCCAACGATGTCCAACGGTGTCCAACGGTGTCCCACGTTGTCCCACGTTGTCCCACGGTGTCCAACGATGTCCCACGGTGTCCCACGTTGTCCCACGTTGTCCCACGTTGTCCCACGTTGTTCCATGGTTTCCCACGTTGTCCCACGTTGTCCCACGTTGTCCCACGGTGTCCAACGATGTCCAACGGTGTCCAACGGTGTCCCACGGTGTCCAACGGTGTCCCACGTTGTCCCACGATGTCCAACGATGTCCAACGATGTCCAACGGTGTCCAACGGTGTCCCACGTTGTCCCACGTTGTCCCACGTTGTCCCACGGTGTCCAACGATGTCCAACGGTGTCCCACGTTGTCCAACGGTGTCCCACGTTGTCCCACGTTGTCCCACGTTGTCCCACGTTGTCCCACGATGTCCCACGTTGTCCCACGTTGTCCCACGTTGTCCCACGTTGTCCCACGTTGTCCCACGTTGTCCCACGGTGTCCAACGATGTCCAACGGTGTCCAACGGTGTCCAACGGTGTCCCACGTTGTCCCACGTTGTCCCACGTTGTCCCACGGTGTCCAACGATGTCCAACGGTGTCCCACGTTGTCCCACGTTGTCCCACGTTGTCCCACGTTGTCCCACGTTGTCCCACGATGTCCCACGTTGTCCCACGTTGTCCCACGTTGTCCCACGTTGTCCCACGTTGTCTCACGTTGTCCCACGTTGTCCCACGTTGTCCCACGTTGTCCCACGGTGTCCAACGGTGTCCAACGGTGTCCCACGTTGTCCAACGGTGTCCCACGTTGTCCCACGTTGTCCCACGTTGTCCCACGTTGTCCCACGTTGTCCCACGTTGTCCCACGTTGTCCCACGGTGTCCAACGATGTCCAACGGTGTCCCACGTTGTCCAACGGTGTCCCACGTTGTCCCACGTTGTCCCACGTTGTCCCACGTTGTCCCACGTTGTCCCACGTTGTCCCACGTTCTCCCACGTTGTCCCACGTTGTCCCACGCTGTCCCACGTTGTCCCACGTTGTCCCACGTTGTCCCACGTTGTCCCACGTTGTCCCACGTTGTCCCACGGTGTCCAACGATGTCCCACGGTGTCCAACGATGTCCAACGGTGTCCCACGTTGTCCAACGGTGTCCAACGGTGTCCCACGATGACCCACGTTGTCCCACGTTGTCCCACGTTGTCCCACGTTGTCCCACGTTGTCCCACGTTGTCCCACGTTGTCCCACGTTGTCCCACGTTGTCCCACGTTGTCCCACGTTGTCCCACGTTCTCCCACGTTGTCCCACGTTGTCCCACGCTGTCCCACGTTGTCCCACGTTGTCCCACGTTCTCCCACGTTGTCCCACGTTGTCCCACGTTGTCCCACGATGTCCCACGTTGTCCCACGTTGTCCCACGTTGTCCCACGTTGTCCCACGTTGTCCCACGTTGTCCCACGTTGTCCCACGGTGTCCAACGATGTCCAACGGTGTCCCACGTTGTCCAACGGTGTCCAACGGTGTCCAACGATGTCCAACGATGTCCAACGATGTCCAACGGTGTCCAACGATGTCCAACGATGTCCACCGATGTCCAACGGTGTCCAACGGTGTCCAACGGTGTCCAACGGTGTCCAACGGTGTCCAACGATGTCCAACGGTGTCCAACGGTGTCCCACGGTGTCCAACGGTGTCCCACGTTGTCCCACGTTGTCCCACGTTGTCCCACGTTGTCCCACGTTGTCCCACGGTGTCCAACGGTGTCCAACGATGTCCAACGGTGTCCAACGGTGTCCCACGTTGTCCCACGTTGTCCCACGGTGTCCAACGATGTCCAACGGTGTCCAACGGTGTCCCACGGTGTCCAACGATGTCCCACGGTGTCCAACGGTGTCCCACGTTGTCCCACGTTGTCCCACGTTGTCCCACGTTGTCCCACGTTGTCCCACGTTGTCCCACGTTGTCCCACGGTGTCCAACGGTGTCCAACGATGTCCAACGGTGTCCAACGGTGTCCCACGTTGTCCCACGTTGTCCCACGTTGTCCCACGGTGTCCAACGATGTCCAACGGTGTCCCACGTTGTCCCACGTTGTCCCACGTTGTCCCACGTTGTCCCACGTTGTCCCACGATGACCCACGTTGTCCCACGTTGTCCCACGTTGTCCCACGTTGTCCCACGTTGTCCCACGTTGTCCCACGTTGTCCCACGTTGTCCCACGTTGTCCCACGGTGTCCAACGATGTCCAACGGTGTCCCACGTTGTCCAACGGTGTCCCACGTTGTCCCACGTTGTCCCACGTTGTCCCACGTTGTCCCACGTTGTCCCACGTTGTCCCACGTTCTCCCACGTTGTCCCACGTTGTCCCACGCTGTCCCACGTTGTCCCACGTTGTCCCACGGTGTCCAACGATGTCCAACGGTGTCCCACGTTGTCCCACGTTGTCCCACGTTGTCCCACGTTGTCCCACGTTGTCCCACGATGTCCCACGTTGTCCCACGTTGTCCCACGTTGTCCCACGTTGTCCCACGTTGTCCCACGTTGTCCCACGTCGTCCCACGTTGTCCCACGTTGTCCCACGGTGTCCAACGGTGTCCCACGTTGTCCAACGGTGTCCCACGTTGTCCAACGGTGTCCCACGTTGTCCCACGTTGTCCCACGTTGTCCCACGTTGTCCCACGTTGTCCCACGTTGTCCCACGTTCTCCCACGTTGTCCCACGTTGTCCCACGCTGTCCCACGTTGTCCCACGTTGTCCCACGTTGTCCCACGTTGTCCCACGTTGTCCCACGTTGTCCCACGGTGTCCAACGGTGTCCAACGGTGTCCCACGGTGTCCAACGGTGTCCAACGATGTCCAACGGTGTCCCACGTTGTCCCACGTTGTCCCACGTTGTCCCACGTTGTCCCACGTTGTCCCACGTTGTCCCACGTTGTCCCACGTTGTCCCACGTTGTCCAACGATGTCCAACGGTGTCCCACGGTGTCCAACGGTGTCCCACGTTGTCCCACGTTGTCCCACGTTGTCCCACGTTGTCCCACGTTGTCCCACGGTGTCCAACGGTGTCCAACGATGTCCAACGGTGTCCAACGGTGTCCCACGTTGTCCCACGTTGTCCCACGGTGTCCAACGATGTCCAACGGTGTCCAACGGTGTCCCACGGTGTCCAACGGTGTCCCACGGTGTCCAACGGTGTCCCACGTTGTCCCACGTTGTCCCACGTTGTCCCACGTTGTCCCACGTTGTCCCACGTTGTCCCACGTTGTCCCACGTTGTCCCACGGTGTCCAACGGTGTCCAACGATGTCCAACGGTGTCCAACGGTGTCCCACGTTGTCCCACGTTGTCCCACGTTGTCCCACGGTGTCCAACGATGTCCAACGGTGTCCCACGTTGTCCCACGTTGTCCCACGTTGTCCCACGTTGTCCCACGTTGTCCCACGATGTCCCACGTTGTCCCACGTTGTCCCACGTTGTCCCACGTTGTCCCACGTTGTCCCACGTTGTCCCACGTCGTCCCACGTTGTCCCACGTTGTCCCACGGTGTCCAACGATGTCCAACGGTGTCCCACGTTGTCCCACGTTGTCCCACGCTGTCCCACGTTGTCCCACGTTGTCCCACGTTGTCCCACGTTGTCCCACGTTGTCCCACGTTGTCCCACGGTGTTCAACGATGTCCAACGGTGTCCAACGGTGTCCCACGGTGTCCAACGGTGTCCCACGATGTCCACCGATGTCCAACGGTGTCCAACGGTGTCCAACGGTGTCCAACGGTGTCCAACGATGTCCAACGATGTCCAACGATGTCCAACGGTGCCCAACGATGTCCAACGATGTCCAACGGTGTCCCACGATGTCCAACGATGTCCAACGATGTCCAACGGTGTCCAACGGTGTCCCACGTTGTCCCACGTTGTCCCACGTTGTTCCACGGTGTCCAACGATGTCCAACGGTGTCCCACGTTGTCCCACGATGTCCCACGTTGTCCCACGTTGTCCCACGTTGTCCCACGTTGTCCCACGTTGTCCCACGTTGTCCCACGTTGTCCCACGTTGTCCCACGTTGTCCCACGGTGTCCAACGATGTCCAACGGTGTCCCACGTTGTCCAACGATGTCCACCGATGTCCAACGGTGTCCAACGGTGTCCAACGGTGTCCAACGGTGTCCAACGGTGTCCAACGATGTCCAACGGTGTCCAACGGTGTCCCACGGTGTCCAACGATGTCCAACGGTGTCCCACGTTGTCCCACGTTGTCCCACGTTGTCCCACGTTGTCCCACGTTGTCCCACGGTGTCCCACGGTGTCCAACGGTGTCCAACGGTGTCCAACGGTGTCCAACGATGTCCAACGGTGTCCAACGGTGTCCCACGGTGTCCAACGGTGTCCAACGATGTCCAACGGTGTCCCACGTTGTCCCACGTTGTCCCACGTTGTCCCACGTTGTTCCATGGTTTCCCACGTTGTCCCACGTTGTCCCACGTTGTCCCACGTTGTCCCACGTTGTCCCACGGTGTCCAACGATGTCCAACGGTGTCCAACGGTGTCCCACGGTGTCCAACGGTGTCCCACGTTGTCCCACGTTGTCCCACGTTGTCCCACGTTGTCCCACGTTGTCCAACGGTGTCCCACGGTGTTCAACGGTGTCCCACGTTGTCCCACGTTGTCCCACGTTGTCCCACGTTGTCCCACGTTGTCCCACGTTGTCCCACGTTGTCCCACGTTGTCCCACGGTGTCCAACGGTGTCCAACGATGTCCAACGGTGTCCCACGGTGTCCAACGATGTCCAACGGTGTCCAACGGTGTCCAACGGTGTCCAACGGTGTCCCACGTTGTCCCACGTTGTCCCACGGTGTCCAAGGATGTCCCACGTTGTCCCACGTTGTCCCACGTTGTCCCACGTTGTTCCATGGTTTCCCACGTTGTCCCACGGTGTCCAACGGTGTCCAACGATGTCCAACGGTGTCCAACGGTGTCCCACGATGTCCACCGATGTCCAACGGTGTCCAACGGTGTCCAACGGTGTCCAACGGTGTCCAACGGTGTCCAACGATGTCCAACGGTGTCCAACGGTGTCCCACGGTGACCAACGATGTCCAACGGTGTCCCACGTTGTCCAACGGTGTCCCACGTTGTCCCACGTTGTCCCACGTTGTCCCACGTTGTCCCACGTTGTCCCACGTTGTCCCACGGTGTCCCACGGTGTCCAACGGTGTCCAACGGTGTCCAACGGTGTCCCACGGTGTCCAACGGTGTCCCACGTTGTCCCACGTTGTCCCACGTTGTCCCACGTTGTCCAACGATGTCCAACGGTGTCCCACGTTGTCCCACGTTGTTCCATGGTTTCCCACGTTGTCCCACGTTGTCCCACGTTGTCCCACGTTGTCCCACGTTGTCCCACGTTGTCCCACGTTGTCCCACGTTGTCCCACGTTGTCCCACGTTGTCCCACGGTGTCCAACGATGTCCAACGGTGTCCCACGGTGTCCAACGATGTCCAACGGTGTCCAACGGTGTCCAACGGTGTCCAACGGTGTCCCACGTTGTCCCACGTTGTCCCACGGTGTCCAAGGATGTCCAACGGTGTCCCACGTTGTCCCACGTTGTCCCACGGTGTCCAACGATGTCCAACGGTGTCCCACGTTGTCCCACGTTGTCCCACGTTGTCCCACGTTGTCCCACGTTGTCCCACGTTGTCCCACGTTGTCCCACGTTGTCCCACGTTGTCCCACGGTGTCCAACGGTGTCCAACGATGTCCAACGGTGTCCAACGATGTCCAACGGTGTCCAACGGTGTCCCACGTTGTCCCACGTTGTCCCACGGTGTCCAACGATGTCCAACGGTGTCCCACGTTGTCCCACGTTGTCCCACGTTGTCCCACGTTGTTCCATGGTTTCCCACGTTGTCCCACGTTGTCCCACATTGTCCCACGGTGTCCAACGATGTCCAACGGTGTCCAACGGTGTCCCACGGTGTCCAACGGTGTCCCACGTTGTCCCACGTTGTCCCACGTTGTCCCACGTTGTCCCACGTTGTCCAACGGTGTCCCACGGTGTTCAACGGTGTCCCACGTTGTCCCACGTTGTCCCACGTTGTCCCACGTTGTCCCACGTTGTCCCACGTTGTCCCACGTTGTCCCACGTTGTCCCACGGTGTCCAACGGTGTCCAACGATGTCCAACGGTGTCCAACGGTGTCCCACGATGTCCACCGATGTCCAACGGTGTCCAACGGTGTCCAACGGTGTCCAACGGTGTCCAACGGTGTCCAACGATGTCCCACGTTGTCCCACGTTGTCCCACGTTGTCCCACGGTGTCCAACGATGTCCAACGGTGTCCCACGTTGTCCCACGTTGTCCCACGTTGTCCCACGTTGTCCCACGTTGTCCCACGTTGTCCCACGTTGTCCCACGGTGTCGAACGGTGTCCAACGATGTCCAACGGTGTCCAACGGTGTCCCACGGTGTCCAACGGTGTCCAACGATGTCCAACGGTGTCCAACGGTGTCCCACGTTGTCCCACGTTGTCCCACGTTGTCCCACGTTGTCCCACGTTGTCCCACGTTGTCCAACGGTGTCCCACGGTGTTCAACGGTGTCCCACGTTGTCCCACGTTGTCCCACGTTGTCCCACGTTGTCCCACGTTGTCCCACGTTGTCCCACGTTGTCCCACGTTGTCCCACGGTGTCCAACGGTGTCCAACGATGTCCAACGGTGTCCAACGGTGTCCCACGATGTCCACCGATATCCAACGGTGTCCAACGGTGTCCAACGGTGTCCAACGGTGTCCAACGATGTCCAACGATGTCCAACGATGTCCAACGGTGTCCAACGATGTCCAACGATGTCCAACGGTGTCCCACGATGTCCAACGATGTCCAACGATGTCCAACGGTGTCCAACGGTGTCCCACGTTGTCCCACGTTGTCCCACGTTGTCCCACGGTGTCCAACGATGTCCAACGGTGTCCCACGTTGTCCCACGTTGTCCCACGTTGTCCCACGTTGTCCCACGTTGTCCCACGTTGTCCCACGATGTCCCACGTTGTCCCACGTTGTCCCACGTTGTCCCACGTTGTCCCACGGTGTCCAACGGTGTCCCACGTTGTCCCACGTTGTCCCACGGTGTCCAACGATGTCCAACGGTGTCCAACGGTGTCCCACGGTGTCCAACGATGTCCAACGGTGTCCCACGTTGTCCCACGTTGTCCCACGTTGTCCCACGTTGTCCCACGTTGTCCCACGTTGTCCCACGTTGTCCCACGGTGTCCAACGGTGTCCAACGATGTCCAACGGTGTCCAACGGTGTCCCACGTTGTCCCACGTTGTCCCACGGTGTCCAACGATGTCCCACGTTGTCCCACGTTGTCCAACGGTGTCCCACGGTGTCCAACGGTGTCCCACGTTGTCCCACGTTGTCCCACGTTGTCCCACGTTGTCCCACGTTGTCCCACGTTGTCCCACGTTGTCCCACGGTGTCCAACGGTGTCCAACGATGTCCAACGGTGTCCAACGGTGTCCCACGATGTCCACCGATGTCCAACGGTGTCCAACGGTGTCCAACGGTGTCCAACGGTGTCCAACGATGTCCAACGATGTCCAACGATGTCCAACGGTGTCCAACGATGTCCAACGATGTCCAACGGTGTCCCACGATGTCCAACGATGTCCAACGGTGTCCAACGATGTCCAACGGTGTCCAACGGTGTCCCACGTTGTCCCACGTTGTCCCACGTTGTCCCACGTTGTCCAACGGTGTCCCACGTTGTCCCACGTTGTCCCACGTTGTCCCACGTTGTCCCACGGTGTCCAACGATGTCCAACGGTGTCCAACGGTGTCCAACGGTGTCCCACGGTGTCCAACGGTGTCCCACGTTGTCCCACGTTGTCCCACGTTGTCCCACGTTGTCCCACGTTGTCCCACGTTGTCCCACGTTGTCCCACGTTGTCCCACGTTGTCCCACGTTGTCCCACGGTGTCCAACGGTGTCCCACGTTGTCCCACGTTGTCCCACGTTGTCCCACGGTGTCCAACGGTGTCCAACGATGTCCAACTGTGTCCAACGGTGTCCCACGTTGTCCCACGTTGTCCCACGTTGTCCCACGTTGTCCCACGTTGTCCAACGATGTCCAACGGTGTCCCACGTTGTCCCACGTTGTCCCACGATGTCCCACGTTGTCCCACGTTGTCCCACGTTGTCCCACGTTGTCCCACGTTGTCCCACGTTGTCCCACGTTGTCCCACGTTGTCCCACGTTGTCCCACGTTGTCCCACGTTGTCCCACGTTGTCCCACGTTGTCCCACGGTGTCCAACGGTGTCCAACGGTGTCCAACGGTGTCCAACGATGTCCAACGGTGTCCAACGGTGTCCCACGTTGTCCCACGTTGTCCCACGTTGTCCCACGTTGTCCCACGTTGTCCCACGTTGTCCCACGTTGTCCCACGTTGTCCCACGTTGTCCCACGTTGTCCCACGTTGTCCCACGTTGTCCCACGTTGTCCCACGTTGTCCCACGGTGTCCAACGGTGTCCAACGGTGTCCAACGGTGTCCAACGATGTCCAACGGTGTCCAACGGTGTCCCACGGTGTCCAACGGTGTCCAACGGTGTCCCACGTTGTCCCACGTTGTCCCACGTTGTCCCACGTTGTCCCACGTTGTCCCACGATGTTCCACGTTGTCCAACGATGTCCAACGGTGTCCCACGTTGTCCCACGTTGTCCAACGATGTCCAACGGTGTCCCACGTTGTCCCACGTTGTCCTACGTTGTCCCACGTTGTCCCACGTTGTCCCACGTTGTCCCACGTTGTCCCACGTTGTCCCACGGTGTCCAACGGTGTCCAACGATGTCCAACTGTGTCCCACGTTGTCCCACGTTGTCCCACGTTGTCCCACGTTGTCCCACGGTGTCCAACGGTGTCCAACGGTGTCCAACGGTGTCCAACGATGTCCAACGGTGTCCAACGGTGTCCCACGTTGTCCCACGTTGTCCCACGTTGTCCCACGTTGTCCCACGTTGTCCCACGTTGTCCCACGTTGTCCCACGTTGTCCCACGTTGTCCCACGTTGTCCCACGTTGTCCCACGTTGTCCCACGTTGTCCCACGTTGTCCCACGTTGTCCCACGTTGTCCCACGTTGTCCCACGTTGTCCCACGGTGTCCAACGGTGTCCAACGGTGTCCAACGGTGTCCAACGATGTCCAACGGTGTCCAACGGTGTCCCACGGTGTCCAACGGTGTCCAACGGTGTCCCACGTTGTCCCACGTTGTCCCACGTTGTCCCACGTTGTCCCACGTTGTCCCACGATGTTCCACGTTGTCCAACGATGTCCAACGGTGTCCCACGTTGTCCCACGTTGTCCCACGTTGTCCCACGTTGTCCCACGTTGTCCCACGTTGTCCAACGATGTCCAACGGTGTCCCACGTTGTCCCACGTTGTCCTACGTTGTCCCACGTTGTCCCACGTTGTCCCACGTTGTCCCACGTTGTCCCACGTTGTCCCACGGTGTCCAACGGTGTCCCACGTTGTCCAACGGTGTCCCACGTTGTCCCACGATGTCCCACGTTGTCCCACGTTGTCCCACGTTGTCCCACGTTGTCCCACGGTGTCCAACGGTGTCCAACGATGTCCAACGGTGTCCAACGGTGTCCCACGATGTCCACCGATGTCCAACGGTGTCCAACGGTGTCCAACGGTGTCCAACGGTGTCCAACGGTGTCCAACGATGTCCAACGGTGTCCAACGGTGTCCCACGGTGACCAACGATGTCCAACGGTGTCCCACGTTGTCCAACGGTGTCCCACGTTGTCCCACGTTGTCCCACGTTGTCCCACGTTGTCCCACGTTGTCCCACGTTGTCCCACGGTGTCCCACGGTGTCCAACGGTGTCCAACGGTGTCCAACGGTGTCCCACGGTGTCCAACGGTGTCCCACGTTGTCCCACGTTGTCCAACGGTGTCCCACGGTGTCCAACGGTGTCCCACGTTGTCCCACGTTGTCCCACGTTGTCCCACGTTGTCCCACGTTGTCCCACGTTGTCCCACGTTGTCCCACGGTGTCCAACGGTGTCCAACGATGTCCAACGGTGTCCAACGGTGTCCCACGATGTCCACCGATGTCCAACGGTGTCCAACGGTGTCCAACGGTGTCCAACGGTGTCCAACGATGTCCAACGATGTCCAACGATGTCCAACGGTGTCCAACGATGTCCAACGATGTCCAACGGTGTCCCACGATGTCCAACGATGTCCAACGGTGTCCAACGATGTCCAACGGTGTCCAACGGTGTCCCACGTTGTCCCACGTTGTCCCACGTTGTCCCACGTTGTCCAACGGTGTCCCACGTTGTCCCACGTTGTCCCACGTTGTCCCACGTTGTCCCACGGTGTCCAACGATGTCCAACGGTGTCCAACGGTGTCCCACGGTGTCCAACGGTGTCCCACGTTGTCCCACGTTGTCCCACGTTGTCCCACGTTGTCCCACGTTGTCCCACGTTGTCCCACGTTGTCCCACGTTGTCCCACGTTGTCCCACGGTGTCCAACGGTGTCCCACGTTGTCCCACGTTGTCCCACGTTGTCCCACGGTGTCCAACGGTGTCCAACGATGTCCAACTGTGTCCAACGGTGTCCCACGTTGTCCCACGTTGTCCCACGTTGTCCCACGTTGTCCCACGTTGTCCAACGATGTCCAACGGTGTCCCACGTTGTCCCACGTTGTCCCACGATGTCCCACGTTGTCCCACGTTGTCCCACGTTGTCCCACGTTGTCCCACGTTGTCCCACGTTGTCCCACGTTGTCCCACGTTGTCCCACGTTGTCCCACGTTGTCCCACGTTGTCCCACGTTGTCCCACGTTGTCCCACGGTGTCCAACGGTGTCCAACGGTGTCCAACGGTGTCCAACGATGTCCAACGGTGTCCAACGGTGTCCCACGTTGTCCCACGTTGTCCCACGTTGTCCCACGTTGTCCCACGTTGTCCCACGTTGTCCCACGTTGTCCCACGTTGTCCCACGTTGTCCCACGTTGTCCCACGTTGTCCCACGTTGTCCCACGTTGTCCCACGTTGTCCCACGGTGTCCAACGGTGTCCAACGGTGTCCAACGGTGTCCAACGATGTCCAACGGTGTCCAACGGTGTCCCACGGTGTCCAACGGTGTCCAACGGTGTCCCACGTTGTCCCACGTTGTCCCACGTTGTCCCACGTTGTCCCACGTTGTCCCACGATGTTCCACGTTGTCCAACGATGTCCAACGGTGTCCCACGTTGTCCCACGTTGTCCAACGATGTCCAACGGTGTCCCACGTTGTCCCACGTTGTCCTACGTTGTCCCACGTTGTCCCACGTTGTCCCACGTTGTCCCACGTTGTCCCACGTTGTCCCACGGTGTCCAACGGTGTCCAACGATGTCCAACTGTGTCCCACGTTGTCCCACGTTGTCCCACGTTGTCCCACGTTGTCCCACGGTGTCCAACGGTGTCCAACGGTGTCCAACGGTGTCCAACGATGTCCAACGGTGTCCAACGGTGTCCCACGTTGTCCCACGTTGTCCCACGTTGTCCCACGTTGTCCCACGTTGTCCCACGTTGTCCCACGTTGTCCCACGTTGTCCCACGTTGTCCCACGTTGTCCCACGTTGTCCCACGTTGTCCCACGTTGTCCCACGTTGTCCCACGTTGTCCCACGTTGTCCCACGTTGTCCCACGTTGTCCCACGGTGTCCAACGGTGTCCAACGGTGTCCAACGGTGTCCAACGATGTCCAACGGTGTCCAACGGTGTCCCACGGTGTCCAACGGTGTCCAACGGTGTCCCACGTTGTCCCACGTTGTCCCACGTTGTCCCACGTTGTCCCACGTTGTCCCACGATGTTCCACGTTGTCCAACGATGTCCAACGGTGTCCCACGTTGTCCCACGTTGTCCCACGTTGTCCCACGTTGTCCCACGATGTCCCACGTTGTCCAACGATGTCCAACGGTGTCCCACGTTGTCCCACGTTGTCCTACGTTGTCCCACGTTGTCCCACGTTGTCCCACGTTGTCCCACGTTGTCCCACGTTGTCCCACGGTGTCCAACGGTGTCCCACGTTGTCCAACGGTGTCCCACGTTGTCCCACGATGTCCCACGTTGTCCCACGTTGTCCCACGTTGTCCCACGTTGTCCCACGGTGTCCAACGGTGTCCAACGATGTCCAACGGTGTCCAACGGTGTCCCACGATGTCCACCGATGTCCAACGGTGTCCAACGGTGTCCAACGGTGTCCAACGGTGTCCAACGGTGTCCAACGATGTCCAACGGTGTCCAACGGTGTCCCACGGTGACCAACGATGTCCAACGGTGTCCC
>NW_025963755.1:0-27251 GCF_910591885.1 Bombus terrestris
ACGTTGTCCCACGTTGTCCCACGTTGTCCCACGGTGTCCAACGATGTCCAACGGTGTCCCACGTTGTCCAACGGTGTCCCACGTTGTCCCACGTTGTCCCACGTTGTCCCACGTTGTCCCACGTTGTCCCACGGTGTCCAACGATGTCCAACGGTGTCCAGCGATGTCCAACGGTGTCCCACGTTGTCCCACGTTTTCCCACGTTGTCCCACGTTGTCCCACGTTGTCCCACGTTGTCCCACGTTGTCCAACGATGTCCAACGGTGTCCCACGTTGTCCCACGTTGTTCCATGGTTTCCCACGTTGTCCCACGTTGTCCCACGTTGTCCCACGTTGTCCCACGTTGTCCCACGTTGTCCCACGGTGTCCAACGATGTCCAACGGTGTCCCACGTTGTCCCACGTTGTCCCACGTTGTCCCACGTTGTCCCACGTTGTCCCACGATGTCCCACGTTGTCCCACGTTATCCCGCGTTGTCCCACGTTGTCCCACGTTGTCCCACGTTGTCCCACGTGGTCCCAAGTTGTCCCACGTTGTCCCACGGTGTCCAACGATGTCCAACGGTGTCCCACGTTGTCCAACGGTGTCCAACGGTGTCCCACGTTGTCCCACGTTGTCCCACGTTGTCCCACGTTGTCCCACGATGTCCCACGTTGTCCCACGTTGTCCCACGTTGTCCCACGTTGTCCCACGTTGTCCCACGTTGTCCCACGTTGTCCCACGTTGTCCCACGTTGTCCCACGTTGTCCCACGTTGTCCCACGGTGTCCAACGATGTCCAACGGTGTCCAACGGTGTCCCACGGTGTCCAACGGTGTCCCACGTTGTCCCACGTTGTCCCACGTTGTCCCACGTTGTCCCACGTTGTCCCACGTTGTCCCACGTTGTCCAACGATGTCCAACGGTGTCCCACGTTGTCCCACGTTGTTCCATGGTTTCCCACGTTGTCCCACGTTGTCCCACGTTGTCCCACGATGTCCAACGATGTCCAACGGTGTCCAACGGTGTCCAACGGTGTCCAACGGTGTCCCACGTTGTCCCACGTTGTCCCACGTTGTCCCACGTTGTCCAACGATGTCCAACGGTGTCCCACGTTGTCCCACGTTGTCCCACGATGTCCCACGTTGTCCCACGTTGTCCCACGTTGTCCCACGTTGTCCCACGTTGTCCCACGTTGTCCCACGTTGTCCCACGTTGTCCCACGTTGTCCCACGTTGTCCCACGTTGTCCCACGTTGTCCCACGTTGTCCCACGTTGTCCCACGTTGTCCCACGTTGTCCCACGTTGTCCCACGGTGTCCAACGGTGTCCAACGGTGTCCCACGGTGTCCAACGGTGTCCCACGTTGTCCCACGTTGTCCCACGTTGTCCCACGTTGTCCCACGTTGTCCCACGTTGTCCAACGATGTCCAACGGTGTCCCACGTTGTCCCACGTTGTTCCATGGTTTCCCACGTTGTCCCACGTTGTCCCACGTTGTCCCACGTTGTCCCACGTTGTCCCACGGTGTCCAACGATGTCCAACGGTGTCCCACGTTGTCCCACGTTGTCCCACGTTGTCCCACGTTGTCCCACGTTGTCCAACGATGTCCAACGGTGTCCCACGTTGTCCCACGTTGTTCCATGGTTTCCCACGTTGTCCCACGTTGTCCCACGTTGTCCCACGTTGTCCCACGTTGTCCCACGTTGTCCCACGTTGTCCCACGTTGTCCCACGTTGTCCAACGATGTCCAACGGTGTCCCACGTTGTCCCACGTTGTTCCATGGTTTCCCACGTTGTCCCACGTTGTCCCACGTTGTCCCACGTTGTCCCACGTTGTCCCACGTTGTCCCACGGTGTCCAACGATGTCCAACGGTGTCCCACGTTGTCCCACGTTGTCCCACGTTGTCCCACGTTGTCCCACGATGTCCCACGTTGTCCCACGTTGTCCCACGTTGTCCCACGTTGTCCCACGTTGTCCCACGTTGTCCCACGTTGTCCCACGTGGTCCCAAGTTGTCCCACGTTGTCCCACGGTGTCCAACGATGTCCAACGGTGTCCCACGTTGTCCAACGGTGTCCCACGTTGTCCCACGTTGTCCCACGTTGTCCCACGTTGTCCCACGATGTCCCACGTTGTCCCACGTTGTCCCACGTTGTCCCACGTTGTCCCACGTTGTCCCACGTTGTCCCACGTTGTCCCACGTTGTCCCACGTTGTCCCACGTTGTCCCACGTTGTCCCACGGTGTCCAACGATGTCCAACGGTGTCCAACGGTGTCCCACGGTGTCCAACGATGTCCAACGGTGTCCCACGTTGTCCCACGTTGTTCCATGGTTTCCCACGTTGTCCCACGTTGTCCCACGTTGTCCCACGGTGTCCAACGTTGTCCCACGTTGTTCCATGGTTTCCCACGTTGTCCCACGTTGTCCCACGTTGTCCCACGTTGTCCCACGGTGTCCAACGATGTCCAACGGTGTCCCACGTTGTCCCACGTTGTCCCACGTTGTCCCACGTTGTCCCACGATGTCCCACGTTGTCCCACGTTGTCCCACGTTGTCCCACGTTGTCCCACGTTGTCCCACGTTGTCCCACGTTGTCCCACGTGGTCCCACGTTGTCCCACGTTGTCCCACGGTGTCCAACGATGTCCAACGGTGTCCCACGTTGTCCAACGGTGTCCCACGTTGTCCCACGTTGTCCCACGTTGTCCCACGTTGTCCCACGATGTCCCACGTTGTCCCACGTTGTCCCACGTTGTCCCACGTTGTCCCACGTTGTCCCACGTTGTCCCACGTTGTCCCACGTTGTCCCACGTTGTCCCACGTTGTCCCACGTTGTCCCACGTTGTCCCACGGTGTCCAACGATGTCCAACGGTGTCCAACGGTGTCCCACGGTGTCCAACGGTGTCCCACGTTGTCCCACGTTGTCCCACGTTGTCCCACGTTGTCCCACGTTGTCCCACGTTGTCCCACGTTGTCCAACGATGTCCAACGGTGTCCCACGTTGTCCCACGTTGTTCCATGGTTTCCCACGTTGTCCCACGTTGTCCCACGTTGTCCCACGGTGTCCAACGTTGTCCCACGTTGTTCCATGGTTTCCCACGTTGTCCCACGTTGTCCCACGTTGTCCCACGATGTCCAACGATGTCCAACGGTGTCCAACGGTGTCCAACGGTGTCCAACGGTGTCCCACGTTGTCCCACGTTGTCCCACGTTGTCCCACGTTGTCCAACGATGTCCAACGGTGTCCCACGTTGTCCCACGTTGTCCCACGATGTCCCACGTTGTCCCACGTTGTCCCACGTTGTCCCACGTTGTCCCACGTTGTCCCACGTTGTCCCACGTTGTCCCACGTTGTCCCACGTTGTCCCACGTTGTCCCACGTTGTCCCACGTTGTCCCACGTTGTCCCACGTTGTCCCACGGTGTCCAACGGTGTCCAACGGTGTCCCACGGTGTCCAACGGTGTCCCACGTTGTCCCACGTTGTCCCACGTTGTCCCACGTTGTCCCACGTTGTCCCACGTTGTCCAACGATGTCCAACGGTGTCCCACGTTGTCCCACGTTGTTCCATGGTTTCCCACGTTGTCCCACGTTGTCCCACGTTGTCCCACGTTGTCCCACGGTGTCCAACGGTGTCCAACGGTGTCCCACGTTGTCCCACGTTGTCCCACGGTGTCCAACGATGTCCAACGGTGTCCCACGTTGTCCCACGTTGTCCCACGTTGTCCCACGTTGTCCCACGTTGTCCAACGATGTCCAACGGTGTCCCACGTTGTCCCACGTTGTTCCATGGTTTCCCACGTTGTCCCACGTTGTCCCACGTTGTCCCACGGTGTCCAACGATGTCCAACGGTGTCCAACGGTGTCCCACGGTGTCCAACGGTGTCCCACGTTGTCCCACGTTGTCCCACGTTGTCCCACGTTGTCCCACGTTGTCCCACGTTGTCCCACGTTGTCCAACGATGTCCAACGGTGTCCCACGTTGTCCCACGTTGTTCCATGGTTTCCCACGTTGTCCCACGTTGTCCCACGTTGTCCCACGTTGTCCCACGTTGTCCCACGGTGTCCAACGATGTCCAACGGTGTCCCACGATGTCCCACGTTGTCCCACGTTGTCCCACGTTGTCCCACGTTGTCCCACGTTGTCCCACGTTGTCCCACGTTGTCCCACGTTGTCCCACGTTGTCCCACGTTGTCCCACGTTGTCCCACGTTGTCCCACGTTGTCCCACGTTGTCCCACGTTGTCCCACGGTGTCCAACGATGTCCAACGGTGTCCAACGGTGTCCCACGGTGTCCAACGGTGTCCCACGTTGTCCCACGTTGTCCCACGTTGTCCCACGTTGTCCCACGTGGTCCCACGTTGTCCCACGTTGTCCCACGGTGTCCAACGATGTCCAACGGTGTCCCACGTTGTCCAACGGTGTCCCACGTTGTCCCACGTTGTCCCACGTTGTCCCACGTTGTCCCACGTTGTCCCACGTTGTCCCACGGTGTCCAACGATGTCCAACGGTGTCCAGCGATGTCCAACGGTGTCCCACGTTGTCCCACGTTTTCCCACGTTGTCCCACGTTGTCCCACGTTGTCCCACGGTGTCCAACGATGTCCAACGATGTCCAACGGTGTCCCACGTTGTCCCACGTTGTTCCATGGTTTCCCACGTTGTCCCACGTTGTCCCACGTTGTCCAACGTTGTCCCACGTTGTCCCACGTTGTCCCACGTTGTCCCACGTTGTCCCACGTTGTCCCACGGTGTCCAACGATGTCCAACGGTGTCCAGCGATGTCCAACGGTGTCCCACGTTGCCCCACGTTTTCCCACGTTGTCCCACGTTGTCCCACGGTGTCCAACGGTGTCCAGCGATGTCCAACGGTGTCCCACGTTGTCCCACGTTTTCCCACGTTGTCCCACGTTGTCCCACGGTGTCCAACGATGTCCAACGATGTCCAACGGTGTCCCACGTTGTCCCACGTTGTTCCATGGTTTCCCACGTTGTCCCACGTTGTCCCACGTTGTCCCACGGTGTCCAACGATGTCCAACGGTGTCCCACGTTGTCCAACGGTGTCCCACGTTGTCCCACGTTGTCCCACGTTGTCCCACGTTGTCCCACGTTGTCCCACGGTGTCCAACGATGTCCAACGGTGTCCAGCGATGTCCAACGGTGTCCCACGTTGTCCCACGTTTTCCCACGTTGTCCCACGTTGTCCCACGTTGTCCCACGTTGTCCCACGTTGTCCAACGATGTCCAACGGTGTCCCACGTTGTCCCACGTTGTTCCATGGTTTCCCACGTTGTCCCACGTTGTCCCACGTTGTCCCACGTTGTCCCACGTTGTCCCACGTTGTCCCACGGTGTCCAACGATGTCCAACGGTGTCCCACGTTGTCCCACGTTGTCCCACGTTGTCCCACGTTGTCCCACGTTGTCCCACGTTGTCCCACGTTGTCCCACGTTGTCCCACGTTGTCCCACGTTGTCCCACGGTGTCCAACGATGTCCAACGGTGTCCAACGGTGTCCCACGGTGTCCAACGGTGTCCCACGTTGTCCCACGTTGTCCCACGTTGTCCCACGTTGTCCAACGTTGTCCCACGTTGTCCCACGTTGTCCAACGATGTCCAACGGTGTCCCACGTTGTCCCACGTTGTTCCATGGTTTCCCACGTTGTCCCACGTTGTCCCACGTTGTCCCACGATGTCCAACGATGTCCAACGGTGTCCAACGGTGTCCAACGGTGTCCAACGGTGTCCCACGTTGTCCCACGTTGTCCCACGTTGTCCCACGTTGTCCAACGATGTCCAACGGTGTCCCACGTTGTCCCACGTTGTCCCACGATGTCCCACGTTGTCCCACGTTGTCCCACGTTGTCCCACGTTGTCCCACGTTGTCCCACGTTGTCCCACGTTGTCCCACGTTGTCCCACGTTGTCCCACGTTGTCCCACGTTGTCCCACGTTGTCCCACGTTGTCCCACGTTGTCCCACGGTGTCCAACGGTGTCCAACGGTGTCCCACGGTGTCCAACGGTGTCCCACGTTGTCCCACGTTGTCCCACGTTGTCCCACGTTGTCCCACGTTGTCCCACGTTGTCCAACGATGTCCAACGGTGTCCCACGTTGTCCCACGTTGTTCCATGGTTTCCCACGTTGTCCCACGTTGTCCCACGTTGTCCCACGTTGTCCCACGTTGTCCCACGGTGTCCAACGATGTCCAACGGTGTCCCACGTTGTCCCACGTTGTCCCACGTTGTCCCACGTTGTCCCACGTTGTCCAACGATGTCCAACGGTGTCCCACGTTGTCCCACGTTGTTCCATGGTTTCCCACGTTGTCCCACGTTGTCCCACGTTGTCCCACGGTGTCCAACGATGTCCAACGGTGTCCAACGGTGTCCCACGGTGTCCAACGGTGTCCCACGTTGTCCCACGTTGTCCCACGTTGTCCCACGTTGTCCCACGTTGTCCCACGTTGTCCCACGTTGTCCAACGATGTCCAACGGTGTCCCACGTTGTCCCACGTTGTTCCATGGTTTCCCACGTTGTCCCACGTTGTCCCACGTTGTCCCACGTTGTCCCACGTTGTCCCACGTTGTCCCACGTTGTCCCACGTTGTCCCACGTTGTCCAACGATGTCCAACGGTGTCCCACGTTGTCCCACGTTGTCCCACGTTGTCCCACGTTGTCCCACGTTGTCCCACGTTGTCCCACGTTGTCCCACGGTGTCCAACGATGTCCAACGGTGTCCCACGATGTCCCACGTTGTCCCACGTTGTCCCACGTTGTCCCACGTTGTCCCACGTTGTCCCACGTTGTCCCACGTTGTCCCACGTTGTCCCACGTTGTCCCACGTTGTCCCACGTTGTCCCACGTTGTCCCACGTTGTCCCACGTTGTCCCACGTTGTCCCACGTTGTCCCACGTTGTCCCACGTTGTCCCACGTTGTCCCACGTTGTCCCACGTTGTCCCACGGTGTCCAACGATGTCCAACGGTGTCCAACGGTGTCCCACGGTGTCCAACGGTGTCCCACGTTGTCCCACGTTGTCCCACGTTGTCCCACGTTGTCCCACGTTGTCCCACGATGTCCCACGTTGTCCCACGTTGTCCGACGTTGTCCCACGTTGTCCCACGTTGTCCCACGTTGTCCCACGGTGTCCAACGATGTCCAACGATGTCCAACGGTGTCCCACGTTGTCCCACGTTGTTCCATGGTTTCCCACGTTGTCCCACGTTGTCCCACGTTGTCCCACGTTGTCCCACGTTGTCCAACGATGTCCAACGGTGTCCCACGTTGTCCCACGTTGTTCCATGGTTTCCCACGTTGTCCCACGTTGTCCCACGTTGTCCCACGTTGTCCCACGTTGTCCCACGGTGTCCAACGATGTCCAACGGTGTCCCACGTTGTCCCACGTTGTCCCACGTTGTCCCACGTTGTCCCACGTTGTCCCACGTTGTCCAACGATGTCCAACGGTGTCCCACGTTGTCCCACGTTGTTCCATGGTTTCCCACGTTGTCCCACGTTGTCCCACGTTGTCCCACGGTGTCCAACGATGTCCAACGGTGTCCAACGGTGTCCCACGGTGTCCAACGGTGTCCCACGTTGTCCCACGTTGTCCCACGTTGTCCCACGTTGTCCCACGTTGTCCCACGTTGTCCCACGTTGTCCAACGATGTCCAACGGTGTCCCACGTTGTCCCACGTTGTTCCATGGTTTCCCACGTTGTCCCACGTTGTCCCACGTTGTCCCACGTTGTCCCACGTTGTCCCACGTTGTCCCACGTTGTCCCACGTTGTCCCACGTTGTCCAACGATGTCCAACGGTGTCCCACGTTGTCCCACGTTGTCCCACGTTGTCCCACGTTGTCCCACGTTGTCCCACGTTGTCCCACGTTGTCCCACGGTGTCCAACGATGTCCAACGGTGTCCCACGATGTCCCACGTTGTCCCATGTTGTCCCACGTTGTCCCACGTTGTCCCACGTTGTCCCACGTTGTCCCACGTTGTCCCACGTTGTCCCACGTTGTCCCACGTTGTCCCACGTTGTCCCACGTAGTCCCACGTTGTCCCACGGTGTCCAACGATGTCCAACGGTGTCCAACGGTGTCCCACGGTGTCCAACGGTGTCCCACGTTGTCCCACGTTGTCCCACGTTGTCCCACGTTGTCCCACGTTGTCCCACGTTGTCCCACGTGGTCCCACGTTGTCCCACGTTGTCCCACGGTGTCCAACGATGTCCAACGGTGTCCCACGTTGTCCAACGGTGTCCCACGTTGTCCCACGTTGTCCCACGTTGTCCCACGTTGTCCCACGATGTCCCACGTTGTCCCACGTTGTCCCACGTTGTCCCACGTTGTCCCACGTTGTCCCACGTTGTCCCACGTTGTCCCACGTTGTCCCACGTTGTCCCACGTTGTCCCACGTTGTCCCACGTTGTCCCACGTTGTCCCACGTTGTCCCACGGTGTCCAACGATGTCCAACGATGTCCAACGGTGTCCCACGTTGTCCCACGTTGTTCCATGGTTTCCCACGTTGTCCCACGTTGTCCCACGTTGTCCCACGTTGTCCCACGTTGTCCCACGTTGTCCCACGTTGTCCCACGTTGTCCCACGTTGTCCCACGTTGTCCCACGGTGTCCAACGATGTCCAACGGTGTCCAACGGTGTCCCACGGTGTCCAACGGTGTCCCACGTTGTCCCACGTTGTCCCACGTTGTCCCACGTTGTCCCACGTTGTCCCACGATGTCCCACGATGTCCCACGTTGTCCCACGTTGTCCCACGTTGTCCCACGTTGTCCCACGTTGTCCCACGTTGTCCCACGTTGTCCCACGTTGTCCCACGTTGTCCCACGTTGTCCCACGGTGTCCAACGATGTCCAACGATGTCCAACGGTGTCCCTCGTTGTCCCACGTTGTTCCATGGTTTCCCACGTTGTCCCACGTTGTCCCACGTTGTCCCACGTTGTCCCACGTTGTCCCACGTTGTCCCACGTTGTCCCACGTTGTCCCACGTTGTCCCACGTTGTCCCACGGTGTCCAACGATGTCCAACGGTGTCCAACGGTGTCCCACGGTGTCCAACGGTGTCCCACGTTGTCCCACGTTGTCCCACGTTGTCCCACGTTGTCCCACGTTGTCCCACGATGTCCCACGTTGTCCCACGTTGTCCGACGTTGTCCCACGTTGTCCCACGTTGTCCCACGTTGTCCCACGGTGTCCAACGATGTCCAACGATGTCCAACGGTGTCCCACGTTGTCCCACGTTGTTCCATGGTTTCCCACGTTGTCCCACGTTGTCCCACGTTGTCCCACGTTGTCCCACGTTGTCCCACGTTGTCCCACGTTGTCCCACGTTGTCCCACGTTGTCCCACGTTGTCCCACGTTGTCCCACGTTGTCCCACGTTGTCCCACGTTGTCCCACGTTGTCCCACGTTGTCCCACGTTGTCCCACGTTGTCCCACGGTGTCCAACGATGTCCAACGGTGTCCAACGGTGTCCCACGGTGTCCAACGGTGTCCCACGTTGTCCCACGTTGTCCCACGTTGTCCCACGTTGTCCCACGTTGTCCCACGTGGTCCCACGTTGTCCCACGTTGTCCCACGGTGTCCAACGATGTCCAACGGTGTCCCACGTTGTCCAACGGTGTCCCACGTTGTCCCACGTTGTCCCACGTTGTCCCACGTTGTCCCACGATGTCCCACGTTGTCCCACGTTGTCCCACGTTGTCCCACGTTGTCCCACGTTGTCCCACGTTGTCCCACGTTGTCCCACGTTGTCCCACGTTGTCCCACGTTGTCCCACGTTGTCCCACGTTGTCCCACGTTGTCCCACGTTGTCCAACGATGTCCAACGGTGTCCCACGTTGTCCCACGTTGTTCCATGGTTTCCCACGTTGTCCCACGTTGTCCCACGTTGTCCCACGGTGTCCAACGATGTCCAACGGTGTCCAACGGTGTCCAACGGTGTCCAACGGTGTCCCACGTTGTCCCACGTTGTCCCACGTTGTCCCACGTTGTCCAACGATGTCCAACGGTGTCCCACGTTGTCCCACGTTGTCCCACGATGTCCCACGTTGTCCCACGTTGTCCCACGTTGTCCCACGTTGTCCCACGTTGTCCCACGTTGTCCCACGTTGTCCCACGTTGTCCCACGTTGTCCCACGTTGTCCCACGGTGTCCAACGATGTCCAACGATGTCCAACGGTGTCCCACGTTGTCCCACGTTGTTCCATGGTTTCCCACGTTGTCCCACGTTGTCCCACGTTGTCCCACGTTGTCCCACGTTGTCCCACGTTGTCCCACGTTGTCCCACGTTGTCCCACGTTGTCCCACGGTGTCCAACGATGTCCAACGGTGTCCAACGGTGTCCCACGGTGTCCAACGGTGTCCCACGTTGTCCCACGTTGTCCCACGTTGTCCCACGTTGTCCCACGTTGTCCCACGATGTCCCACGTTGTCCCACGTTGTCCGACGTTGTCCCACGTTGTCCCACGTTGTCCCACGTTGTCCCACGGTGTCCAACGATGTCCAACGATGTCCAACGGTGTCCCACGTTGTCCCACGTTGTTCCATGGTTTCCCACGTTGTCCCACGTTGTCCCACGTTGTCCCACGTTGTCCCACGTTGTCCCACGTTGTCCCACGTTGTCCCACGTTGTCCCACGTTGTCCCACGTTGTCCCACGTTGTCCCACGTTGTCCCACGTTGTCCCACGTTGTCCCACGTTGTCCCACGTTGTCCCACGTTGTCCCACGTTGTCCCACGGTGTCCAACGATGTCCAACGGTGTCCAACGGTGTCCCACGGTGTCCAACGGTGTCCCACGTTGTCCCACGTTGTCCCACGTTGTCCCACGTTGTCCCACGTTGTCCCACGTTGTCCCACGTGGTCCCACGTTGTCCCACGTTGTCCCACGGTGTCCAACGATGTCCAACGGTGTCCCACGTTGTCCAACGGTGTCCCACGTTGTCCCACGTTGTCCCACGTTGTCCCACGTTGTCCCACGATGTCCCACGTTGTCCCACGTTGTCCCACGTTGTCCCACGTTGTCCCACGTTGTCCCACGGTGTCCAACGATGTCCAACGGTGTCCCACGTTGTCCCACGTTGTCCCACGTTGTCCCACGTTGTCCCACGTTGTCCAACGATGTCCAACGGTGTCCCACGTTGTCCCACGTTGTTCCATGGTTTCCCACGTTGTCCCACGTTGTCCCACGTTGTCCCACGGTGTCCAACGATGTCCAACGGTGTCCAACGGTGTCCCACGGTGTCCAACGGTGTCCCACGTTGTCCCACGTTGTCCCACGTTGTCCCACGTTGTCCCACGTTGTCCCACGTTGTCCCACGTTGTCCAACGATGTCCAACGGTGTCCCACGTTGTCCCACGTTGTTCCATGGTTTCCCACGTTGTCCCACGTTGTCCCACGTTGTCCCACGTTGTCCCACGTTGTCCCACGTTGTCCCACGTTGTCCCACGTTGTCCAACGATGTCCAACGGTGTCCCACGTTGTCCCACGGTGTCCCACGGTGTCCAACGGTGTCCCACGTTGTCCCACGTTGTCCCACGTTGTCCCACGTTGTCCCACGTTGTCCCACGTTGTCCCACGTGGTCCCACGTTGTCCCACGTTGTCCCACGGTGTCCAACGATGTCCAACGGTGTCCCACGTTGTCCAACGGTGTCCCACGTTGTCCCACGTTGTCCCACGTTGTCCCACGTTGTCCCACGATGTCCCACGTTGTCCCACGTTGTCCCACGTTGTCCCACGTTGTCCCACGTTGTCCCACGTTGTCCCACGTTGTCCCACGTTGTCCCACGTTGTCCCACGTTGTCCCACGTTGTCCCACGTTGTCCCACGTTGTCCAACGATGTCCAACGGTGTCCCACGTTGTCCCACGTTGTTCCATGGTTTCCCACGTTGTCCCACGTTGTCCCACGTTGTCCCACGGTGTCCAACGATGTCCAACGGTGTCCAACGGTGTCCAACGGTGTCCAACGGTGTCCCACGTTGTCCCACGTTGTCCCACGTTGTCCCACGTTGTCCAACGATGTCCAACGGTGTCCCACGTTGTCCCACGTTGTCCCACGATGTCCCACGTTGTCCCACGTTGTCCCACGTTGTCCCACGTTGTCCCACGTTGTCCCACGTTGTCCCACGTTGTCCCACGTTGTCCCACGTTGTCCCACGTTGTCCCACGGTGTCCAACGATGTCCAACGATGTCCAACGGTGTCCCACGTTGTCCCACGTTGTCCCACGTTGTCCCACGTTGTCCCACGTTGTCCCACGTTGTCCCACGTTGTCCCACGTTGTCCCACGTTGTCCCACGTTGTCCCACGTTGTCCCACGGTGTCCAACGATGTCCAACGGTGTCCAACGGTGTCCCACGGTGTCCAACGGTGTCCCACGTTGTCCCACGTTGTCCCACGTTGTCCCACGTTGTCCCACGTTGTCCCACGATGTCCCACGTTGTCCCACGTTGTCCGACGTTGTCCCACGTTGTCCCACGTTGTCCCACGTTGTCCCACGGTGTCCAACGATGTCCAACGATGTCCAACGGTGTCCCACGTTGTCCCACGTTGTTCCATGGTTTCCCACGTTGTCCCACGTTGTCCCACGTTGTCCCACGTTGTCCCACGTTGTCCCACGTTGTCCCACGTTGTCCCACGTTGTCCCACGTTGTCCCACGTTGTCCCACGTTGTCCCACGTTGTCCCACGTTGTCCCACGTTGTCCCACGTTGTCCCACGTTGTCCCACGTTGTCCCACGTTGTCCCACGTTGTCCCACGGTGTCCAACGATGTCCAACGGTGTCCAACGGTGTCCCACGGTGTCCAACGGTGTCCCACGTTGTCCCACGTTGTCCCACGTTGTCCCACGTTGTCCCACGTTGTCCCACGTTGTCCCACGTGGTCCCACGTTGTCCCACGTTGTCCCACGGTGTCCAACGATGTCCAACGGTGTCCCACGTTGTCCAACGGTGTCCCACGTTGTCCCACGTTGTCCCACGTTGTCCCACGTTGTCCCACGATGTCCCACGTTGTCCCACGTTGTCCCACGTTGTCCCACGTTGTCCCACGTTGTCCCACGGTGTCCAACGATGTCCAACGGTGTCCCACGTTGTCCCACGTTGTCCCACGTTGTCCCACGTTGTCCCACGTTGTCCAACGATGTCCAACGGTGTCCCACGTTGTCCCACGTTGTTCCATGGTTTCCCACGTTGTCCCACGTTGTCCCACGTTGTCCCACGGTGTCCAACGATGTCCAACGGTGTCCAACGGTGTCCCACGGTGTCCAACGGTGTCCCACGTTGTCCCACGTTGTCCCACGTTGTCCCACGTTGTCCCACGTTGTCCCACGTTGTCCCACGTTGTCCAACGATGTCCAACGGTGTCCCACGTTGTCCCACGTTGTTCCATGGTTTCCCACGTTGTCCCACGTTGTCCCACGTTGTCCCACGTTGTCCCACGTTGTCCCACGTTGTCCCACGTTGTCCCACGTTGTCCAACGATGTCCAACGTTGTCCCACGTTGTCCCACGTTGTCCCACGTTGTCCCACGTTGTCCCACGTTGTCCCACGTTGTCCCACGTTGTCCCACGGTGTCCAACGATGTCCAACGGTGTCCCACGATGTCCCACGTTGTCCCACGTTGTCCCACGTTGTCCCACGTTGTCCCACGTTGTCCCACGTTGTCCCACGTTGTCCCACGTTGTCCCACGTTGTCCCACGTTGTCCCACGTTGTCCCACGTTGTCCCACGTTGTCCCACGGTGTCCAACGATGTCCAACGGTGTCCAACGGTGTCCCACGGTGTCCCACGGTGTCCCACGTTGTCCCACGTTGTCCCACGTTGTCCCACGTTGTCCCACGTTGTCCCACGTTGTCCCACGTGGTCCCACGTTGTCCCACGTTGTCCCACGGTGTCCAACGATGTCCAACGGTGTCCCACGTTGTCCAACGGTGTCCCACGTTGTCCCACGTTGTCCCACGTTGTCCCACGTTGTCCCACGATGTCCCACGTTGTCCCACGTTGTCCCACGTTGTCCCACGTTGTCCCACGTTGTCCCACGTTGTCCCACGTTGTCCCACGTTGTCCCACGTTGTCCCACGTTGTCCCACGTTGTCCCACGTTGTCCCACGGTGTCCAACGATGTCCAACGGTGTCCAACGGTGTCCCACGGTGTCCAACGGTGTCCCACGTTGTCCCACGTTGTCCCACGTTGTCCCACGTTGTCCCACGTTGTCCCACGTTGTCCCACGTTGTCCAACGATGTCCAACGGTGTCCCACGTTGTCCCACGTTGTTCCATGGTTTCCCACGTTGTCCCACGTTGTCCCACGTTGTCCCACGGTGTCCAACGATGTCCAACGGTGTCCAACGGTGTCCAACGGTGTCCAACGGTGTCCCACGTTGTCCCACGTTGTCCCACGTTGTCCCACGTTGTCCAACGATGTCCAACGGTGTCCCACGTTGTCCCACGTTGTCCCACGATGTCCCACGTTGTCCCACGTTGTCCCACGTTGTCCCACGTTGTCCCACGTTGTCCCACGTTGTCCCACGTTGTCCCACGTTGTCCCACGTTGTCCCACGTTGTCCCACGGTGTCCAACGATGTCCAACGATGTCCAACGATGTCCAACGGTGTCCCACGTTGTCCCACGTTGTTCCATGGTTTCCCACGTTGTCCCACGTTGTCCCACGTTGTCCCACGTTGTCCCACGTTGTCCCACGTTGTCCCACGTTGTCCCACGTTGTCCCACGTTGTCCCACGTTGTCCCACGGTGTCCAACGATGTCCAACGGTGTCCAACGGTGTCCCACGGTGTCCAACG
Organism: Bombus terrestris; assembly: GCF_910591885.1. Lineage (NCBI taxonomy): Eukaryota > Metazoa > Arthropoda > Insecta > Hymenoptera > Apidae > Bombus > Bombus terrestris. The sequence continues at coordinate 14,794 of NW_025963755.1, forward strand.
GTGTCCCACGTTGTCCCACGTTGTCCCACGTTGTCCCACGTTGTCCCACGTTGTCCCACGATGTCCCACGATGTCCCACGTTGTCCCACGTTGTCCCACGTTGTCCCACGTTGTCCCACGTTGTCCCACGTTGTCCCACGTTGTCCCACGTTGTCCCACGTTGTCCCACGTTGTCCCACGGTGTCCAACGATGTCCAACGATGTCCAACGGTGTCCCTCGTTGTCCCACGTTGTTCCGTGGTTTCCCACGTTGTCCCACGTTGTCCCACGTTGTCCCACGTTGTCCCACGTTGTCCCACGTTGTCCCACGTTGTCCCACGTTGTCCCACGTTGTCCCACGTTGTCCCACGGTGTCCAACGATGTCCAACGGTGTCCAACGGTGTCCCACGGTGTCCAACGGTGTCCCACGTTGTCCCACGTTGTCCCACGTTGTCCCACGTTGTCCCACGTTGTCCCACGATGTCCCACGTTGTCCCACGTTGTCCGACGTTGTCCCACGTTGTCCCACGTTGTCCCACGTTGTCCCACGGTGTCCAACGATGTCCAACGATGTCCAACGGTGTCCCACGTTGTCCCACGTTGTTCCATGGTTTCCCACGTTGTCCCACGTTGTCCCACGTTGTCCCACGTTGTCCCACGTTGTCCCACGTTGTCCCACGTTGTCCCACGTTGTCCCACGTTGTCCCACGTTGTCCCACGTTGTCCCACGTTGTCCCACGTTGTCCCACGTTGTCCCACGTTGTCCCACGTTGTCCCACGTTGTCCCACGGTGTCCAACGATGTCCAACGGTGTCCAACGGTGTCCCACGGTGTCCAACGGTGTCCCACGTTGTCCCACGTTGTCCCACGTTGTCCCACGTTGTCCCACGTTGTCCCACGTTGTCCCACGTGGTCCCACGTTGTCCCACGTTGTCCCACGGTGTCCAACGATGTCCAACGGTGTCCCACGTTGTCCAACGGTGTCCCACGTTGTCCCACGTTGTCCCACGTTGTCCCACGTTGTCCCACGATGTCCCACGTTGTCCCACGTTGTCCCACGTTGTCCCACGTTGTCCCACGTTGTCCCACGTTGTCCCACGTTGTCCCACGTTGTCCCACGTTGTCCCACGTTGTCCCACGTTGTCCCACGTTGTCCCACGTTGTCCAACGATGTCCAACGGTGTCCCACGTTGTCCCACGTTGTTCCATGGTTTCCCACGTTGTCCCACGTTGTCCCACGTTGTCCCACGGTGTCCAACGATGTCCAACGGTGTCCAACGGTGTCCAACGGTGTCCAACGGTGTCCCACGTTGTCCCACGTTGTCCCACGTTGTCCCACGTTGTCCAACGATGTCCAACGGTGTCCCACGTTGTCCCACGTTGTCCCACGATGTCCCACGTTGTCCCACGTTGTCCCACGTTGTCCCACGTTGTCCCACGTTGTCCCACGTTGTCCCACGTTGTCCCACGTTGTCCCACGTTGTCCCACGTTGTCCCACGGTGTCCAACGATGTCCAACGATGTCCAACGGTGTCCCACGTTGTCCCACGTTGTTCCATGGTTTCCCACGTTGTCCCACGTTGTCCCACGTTGTCCCACGTTGTCCCACGTTGTCCCACGTTGTCCCACGTTGTCCCACGTTGTCCCACGTTGTCCCACGGTGTCCAACGATGTCCAACGGTGTCCAACGGTGTCCCACGGTGTCCAACGGTGTCCCACGTTGTCCCACGTTGTCCCACGTTGTCCCACGTTGTCCCACGTTGTCCCACGATGTCCCACGTTGTCCCACGTTGTCCGACGTTGTCCCACGTTGTCCCACGTTGTCCCACGTTGTCCCACGGTGTCCAACGATGTCCAACGATGTCCAACGGTGTCCCACGTTGTCCCACGTTGTTCCATGGTTTCCCACGTTGTCCCACGTTGTCCCACGTTGTCCCACGTTGTCCCACGTTGTCCCACGTTGTCCCACGTTGTCCCACGTTGTCCCACGTTGTCCCACGTTGTCCCACGTTGTCCCACGTTGTCCCACGTTGTCCCACGTTGTCCCACGTTGTCCCACGTTGTCCCACGTTGTCCCACGTTGTCCCACGTTGTCCCACGGTGTCCAACGATGTCCAACGGTGTCCAACGGTGTCCCACGGTGTCCAACGGTGTCCCACGTTGTCCCACGTTGTCCCACGTTGTCCCACGTTGTCCCACGTTGTCCCACGTTGTCCCACGTGGTCCCACGTTGTCCCACGTTGTCCCACGGTGTCCAACGATGTCCAACGGTGTCCCACGTTGTCCAACGGTGTCCCACGTTGTCCCACGTTGTCCCACGTTGTCCCACGTTGTCCCACGATGTCCCACGTTGTCCCACGTTGTCCCACGTTGTCCCACGTTGTCCCACGTTGTCCCACGGTGTCCAACGATGTCCAACGGTGTCCCACGTTGTCCCACGTTGTCCCACGTTGTCCCACGTTGTCCCACGTTGTCCAACGATGTCCAACGGTGTCCCACGTTGTCCCACGTTGTTCCATGGTTTCCCACGTTGTCCCACGTTGTCCCACGTTGTCCCACGGTGTCCAACGATGTCCAACGGTGTCCAACGGTGTCCCACGGTGTCCAACGGTGTCCCACGTTGTCCCACGTTGTCCCACGTTGTCCCACGTTGTCCCACGTTGTCCCACGTTGTCCCACGTTGTCCAACGATGTCCAACGGTGTCCCACGTTGTCCCACGTTGTTCCATGGTTTCCCACGTTGTCCCACGTTGTCCCACGTTGTCCCACGTTGTCCCACGTTGTCCCACGTTGTCCCACGTTGTCCCACGTTGTCCAACGATGTCCAACGGTGTCCCACGTTGTCCCACGGTGTCCCACGGTGTCCAACGGTGTCCCACGTTGTCCCACGTTGTCCCACGTTGTCCCACGTTGTCCCACGTTGTCCCACGTTGTCCCACGTGGTCCCACGTTGTCCCACGTTGTCCCACGGTGTCCAACGATGTCCAACGGTGTCCCACGTTGTCCAACGGTGTCCCACGTTGTCCCACGTTGTCCCACGTTGTCCCACGTTGTCCCACGATGTCCCACGTTGTCCCACGTTGTCCCACGTTGTCCCACGTTGTCCCACGTTGTCCCACGTTGTCCCACGTTGTCCCACGTTGTCCCACGTTGTCCCACGTTGTCCCACGTTGTCCCACGTTGTCCCACGTTGTCCAACGATGTCCAACGGTGTCCCACGTTGTCCCACGTTGTTCCATGGTTTCCCACGTTGTCCCACGTTGTCCCACGTTGTCCCACGGTGTCCAACGATGTCCAACGGTGTCCAACGGTGTCCAACGGTGTCCAACGGTGTCCCACGTTGTCCCACGTTGTCCCACGTTGTCCCACGTTGTCCAACGATGTCCAACGGTGTCCCACGTTGTCCCACGTTGTCCCACGATGTCCCACGTTGTCCCACGTTGTCCCACGTTGTCCCACGTTGTCCCACGTTGTCCCACGTTGTCCCACGTTGTCCCACGTTGTCCCACGTTGTCCCACGTTGTCCCACGGTGTCCAACGATGTCCAACGATGTCCAACGGTGTCCCACGTTGTCCCACGTTGTTCCATGGTTTCCCACGTTGTCCCACGTTGTCCCACGTTGTCCCACGTTGTCCCACGTTGTCCCACGTTGTCCCACGTTGTCCCACGTTGTCCCACGTTGTCCCACGTTGTCCCACGGTGTCCAACGATGTCCAACGGTGTCCAACGGTGTCCCACGGTGTCCAACGGTGTCCCACGTTGTCCCACGTTGTCCCACGTTGTCCCACGTTGTCCCACGTTGTCCCACGATGTCCCACGTTGTCCCACGTTGTCCGACGTTGTCCCACGTTGTCCCACGTTGTCCCACGTTGTCCCACGGTGTCCAACGATGTCCAACGATGTCCAACGGTGTCCCACGTTGTCCCACGTTGTTCCATGGTTTCCCACGTTGTCCCACGTTGTCCCACGTTGTCCCACGTTGTCCCACGTTGTCCCACGTTGTCCCACGTTGTCCCACGTTGTCCCACGTTGTCCCACGTTGTCCCACGTTGTCCCACGTTGTCCCACGTTGTCCCACGTTGTCCCACGTTGTCCCACGTTGTCCCACGTTGTCCCACGTTGTCCCACGTTGTCCCACGTTGTCCCACGTTGTCCCACGGTGTCCAACGATGTCCAACGGTGTCCAACGGTGTCCCACGGTGTCCAACGGTGTCCCACGTTGTCCCACGTTGTCCCACGTTGTCCCACGTTGTCCCACGTTGTCCCACGTTGTCCCACGTGGTCCCACGTTGTCCCACGTTGTCCCACGGTGTCCAACGATGTCCAACGGTGTCCCACGTTGTCCAACGGTGTCCCACGTTGTCCCACGTTGTCCCACGTTGTCCCACGTTGTCCCACGATGTCCCACGTTGTCCCACGTTGTCCCACGTTGTCCCACGTTGTCCCACGTTGTCCCACGGTGTCCAACGATGTCCAACGGTGTCCCACGTTGTCCCACGTTGTCCCACGTTGTCCCACGTTGTCCCACGTTGTCCAACGATGTCCAACGGTGTCCCACGTTGTCCCACGTTGTTCCATGGTTTCCCACGTTGTCCCACGTTGTCCCACGTTGTCCCACGGTGTCCAACGATGTCCAACGGTGTCCAACGGTGTCCCACGGTGTCCAACGGTGTCCCACGTTGTCCCACGTTGTCCCACGTTGTCCCACGTTGTCCCACGTTGTCCCACGTTGTCCCACGTTGTCCAACGATGTCCAACGGTGTCCCACGTTGTCCCACGTTGTTCCATGGTTTCCCACGTTGTCCCACGTTGTCCCACGTTGTCCCACGTTGTCCCACGTTGTCCCACGTTGTCCCACGTTGTCCCACGTTGTCCAACGTTGTCCAACGTTGTCCCACGTTGTCCCACGGTGTCCCACGTTGTCCCACGTTGTCCCACGTTGTCCCACGTTGTCCCACGTTGTCCCACGGTGTCCAACGATGTCCAACGGTGTCCCACGATGTCCCACGTTGTCCCACGTTGTCCCACGTTGTCCCACGTTGTCCCACGTTGTCCCACGTTGTCCCACGTTGTCCCACGTTGTCCCACGTTGTCCCACGTTGTCCCACGTTGTCCCACGTTGTCCCACGTTGTCCCACGGTGTCCAACGATGTCCAACGGTGTCCAACGGTGTCCCACGGTGTCCAACGGTGTCCCACGTTGTCCCACGTTGTCCCACGTTGTCCCACGTTGTCCCACGTTGTCCCACGTTGTCCCACGTGGTCCCACGTTGTCCCACGTTGTCCCACGGTGTCCAACGATGTCCAACGGTGTCCCACGTTGTCCAACGGTGTCCCACGTTGTCCCACGTTGTCCCACGTTGTCCCACGTTGTCCCACGTTGTCCCACGTTGTCCCACGTTGTCCCACGTTGTCCCACGTTGTCCCACGTTGTCCCACGTTGTCCCACGTTGTCCAACGGTGTCCCACGTTGTCCCACGTTGTCCCACGATGTCCCACGTTGTCCCACGTTGTCCCACGTTGTCCCACGTTGTCCCACGTTGTCCCACGTTGTCCCACGTTGTCCCACGTTGTCCCACGTTGTCCAACGATGTCCAACGGTGTCCCACGTTGTCCCACGTTGTTCCATGGTTTCCCACGTTGTCCCACGTTGTCCCACGTTGTCCCACGGTGTCCAACGATGTCCAACGGTGTCCAACGGTGTCCAACGGTGTCCAACGGTGTCCCACGTTGTCCCACGTTGTCCCACGTTGTCCCACGTTGTCCAACGATGTCCAACGGTGTCCCACGTTGTCCCACGTTGTCCCACGATGTCCCACGTTGTCCCACGTTGTCCCACGTTGTCCCACGTTGTCCCACGTTGTCCCACGTTGTCCCACGTTGTCCCACGTTGTCCCACGTTGTCCCACGTTGTCCCACGGTGTCCAACGATGTCCAACGATGTCCAACGGTGTCCCACGTTGTCCCACGTTGTTCCATGGTTTCCCACGTTGTCCCACGTTGTCCCACGTTGTCCCACGTTGTCCCACGTTGTCCCACGTTGTCCCACGTTGTCCCACGTTGTCCCACGTTGTCCCACGTTGTCCCACGGTGTCCAACGATGTCCAACGGTGTCCAACGGTGTCCCACGGTGTCCAACGGTGTCCCACGTTGTCCCACGTTGTCCCACGTTGTCCCACGTTGTCCCACGATGTCCCACGTTGTCCCACGTTGTCCGACGTTGTCCCACGTTGTCCCACGTTGTCCCACGTTGTCCCACGGTGTCCAACGATGTCCAACGATGTCCAACGGTGTCCCACGTTGTCCCACGTTGTTCCATGGTTTCCCACGTTGTCCCACGTTGTCCCACGTTGTCCCACGTTGTCCCACGTTGTCCCACGTTGTCCCACGTTGTCCCACGTTGTCCCACGTTGTCCCACGTTGTCCCACGTTGTCCCACGTTGTCCCACGTTGTCCCACGTTGTCCCACGTTGTCCCACGTTGTCCCACGTTGTCCCACGTTGTCCCACGTTGTCCCACGGTGTCCCACGTTGTCCCACGTTGTCCCACGTTGTCCCACGTTGTCCCACGTTGTCCAACGATGTCCAACGGTGTCCCACGTTGTCCCACGTTGTTCCATGGTTTCCCACGTTGTCCCACGTTGTCCCACGTTGTCCCACGGTGTCCAACGATGTCCAACGGTGTCCAACGGTGTCCAACGGTGTCCAACGGTGTCCCACGTTGTCCCACGTTGTCCCACGTTGTCCCACGTTGTCCAACGATGTCCAACGGTGTCCCACGTTGTCCCACGTTGTCCCACGATGTCCCACGTTGTCCCACGTTGTCCCACGTTGTCCCACGTTGTCCCACGTTGTCCCACGTTGTCCCACGTTGTCCCACGTTGTCCCACGTTGTCCCACGTTGTCCCACGGTGTCCAACGATGTCCAACGATGTCCAACGGTGTCCCACGTTGTCCCACGTTGTTCCATGGTTTCCCACGTTGTCCCACGTTGTCCCACGTTGTCCCACGTTGTCCCACGTTGTCCCACGTTGTCCCACGTTGTCCCACGTTGTCCCACGTTGTCCCACGTTGTCCCACGGTGTCCAACGATGTCCAACGGTGTCCAACGGTGTCCCACGGTGTCCAACGGTGTCCCACGTTGTCCCACGTTGTCCCACGTTGTCCCACGTTGTCCCACGATGTCCCACGTTGTCCCACGTTGTCCGACGTTGTCCCACGTTGTCCCACGTTGTCCCACGTTGTCCCACGGTGTCCAACGATGTCCAACGATGTCCAACGGTGTCCCACGTTGTCCCACGTTGTTCCATGGTTTCCCACGTTGTCCCACGTTGTCCCACGTTGTCCCACGTTGTCCCACGTTGTCCCACGTTGTCCCACGTTGTCCCACGTTGTCCCACGTTGTCCCACGTTGTCCCACGTTGTCCCACGTTGTCCCACGTTGTCCCACGTTGTCCCACGTTGTCCCACGTTGTCCCACGTTGTCCCACGTTGTCCCACGTTGTCCCACGGTGTCCAACGATGTCCAACGGTGTCCAACGGTGTCCCACGGTGTCCAACGGTGTCCCACGTTGTCCCACGTTGTCCCACGTTGTCCCACGTTGTCCCACGTTGTCCCACGTTGTCCCACGTGGTCCCACGTTGTCCCACGTTGTCCCACGGTGTCCAACGATGTCCAACGGTGTCCCACGTTGTCCAACGGTGTCCCACGTTGTCCCACGTTGTCCCACGTTGTCCCACGTTGTCCCACGATGTCCCACGTTGTCCCACGTTGTCCCACGTTGTCCCACGTTGTCCCACGTTGTCCCACGTTGTCCCACGTTGTCCCACGTTGTCCCACGTTGTCCCACGTTGTCCCACGTTGTCCCACGTTGTCCCACGGTGTCCAACGATGTCCAACGGTGTCCAACGGTGTCCCACGGTGTCCAACGGTGTCCCACGTTGTCCCACGTTGTCCCACGTTGTCCCACGTTGTCCCACGTTGTCCCACGTTGTCCCACGTTGTCCAACGATGTCAAACGGTGTCCCACGTTGTCCCACGTTGTTCCATGGTTTCCCACGTTGTCCCACGTTGTCCCACGTTGTCCCACGGTGTCCAACGATGTCCAACGGTGTCCAACGGTGTCCAACGGTGTCCAACGGTGTCCCACGTTGTCCCACGTTGTCCCACGTTGTCCCACGTTGTCCAACGATGTCCAACGGTGTCCCACGTTGTCCCACGTTGTCCCACGATGTCCCACGTTGTCCCACGTTGTCCCACGTTGTCCCACGTTGTCCCACGTTGTCCCACGTTGTCCCACGTTGTCCCACGTTGTCCCACGTTGTCCCACGTTGTCCCACGTTGTCCCACGTTGTCCCACGTTGTCCCACGGTGTCCAACGGTGTCCAACGATGTCCCACGTTGTCCCACGTTGTCCCACGTTGTCCCACGATGTCCCACGTTGTCCCACGTTGTCCCACGTTGTCCCACGTTGTCCCACGGTGTCCAACGATGTCCAACGGTGTCCAACGGTGTCCCACGGTGTCCAACGGTGTCCCACGTTGTCCCACGTTGTCCCACGTTGTCCCACGTTGTCCCACGTTGTCCCACGATGTCCCACGTTGTCCCACGTTGTCCGACGTTGTCCCACGTTGTCCCACGTTGTCCCACGTTGTCCCACGGTGTCCAACGATGTCCAACGATGTCCAACGGTGTCCCACGTTGTCCCACGTTGTTCCATGGTTTCCCACGTTGTCCCACGTTGTCCCACGTTGTCCCACGTTGTCCCACGTTGTCCCACGTTGTCCCACGTTGTCCCACGTTGTCCCACGTTGTCCCACGGTGTCCAACGATGTCCAACGGTGTCCAGCGATGTCCAACGGTGTCCCACGTTGTCCCACGTTTTCCCACGTTGTCCCACGTTGTCCCACGGTGTCCAACGGTGTCCAGCGATGTCCAACGGTGTCCCACGTTGTCCCACGGTGTCCAACGATGTCCAACGATGTCCAACGGTGTCCCACGTTGTCCCACGTTGTTCCATGGTTTCCCACGTTGTCCCACGTTGTCCCACGTTGTCCCACGTTGTCCCACGTTGTCCAACGATGTCCAACGGTGTCCCACGTTGTCCCACGTTGTTCCATGGTTTCCCACGTTGTCCCACGTTGTCCCACGTTGTCCCACGTTGTCCCACGTTGTCCCACGTTGTCCCACGGTGTCCAACGGTGTCCAACGGTGTCCCACGTTGTCCCACGTTGTCCCACGTTGTCCCACGATGTCCCACGTTGTCCCACGTTGTCCCACGTTGTCCCACGTTGTCCCACGTTGTCCCACGTTGTCCCACGTTGTCCCACGTGGTCCCAAGTTGTCCCACGTTGTCCCACGGTGTCCAACGATGTCCAACGGTGTCCCACGTTGTCCAACGGTGTCCCACGTTGTCCCACGTTGTCCCACGTTGTCCCACGTTGTCCCACGATGTCCCACGTTGTCCCACGTTGTCCCACGTTGTCCCACGTTGTCCCACGTTGTCCCACGTTGTCCCACGTTGTCCCACGTTGTCCCACGTTGTCCCACGTTGTCCCACGTTGTCCCACGGTGTCCAACGATGTCCAACGGTGTCCAACGGTGTCCCACGGTGTCCAACGGTGTCCCACGTTGTCCCACGTTGTCCCACGTTGTCCCACGTTGTCCCACGTTGTCCCACGTTGTCCCACGTTGTCCAACGATGTCCAACGGTGTCCCACGTTGTCCCACGTTGTTCCATGGTTTCCCACGTTGTCCCACGTTGTCCCACGTTGTCCCACGGTGTCCAACGTTGTCCCACGTTGTTCCATGGTTTCCCACGTTGTCCCACGTTGTCCCACGTTGTCCCACGTTGTCCCACGTTGTCCCACGTTGTCCCACGGTGTCCAACGATGTCCAACGGTGTCCCACGTTGTCCCACGTTGTCCCACGTTGTCCCACGTTGTCCCACGTTGTCCCACGTTGTCCCACGTTGTCCCACGTTGTCCCACGTTGTCCCACGTTGTCCCACGTTGTCCCACGTTGTCCCACGGTGTCCAACGATGTCCAACGGTGTCCAACGGTGTCCCACGGTGTCCAACGGTGTCCCACGTTGTCCCACGTTGTCCCACGTTGTCCAACGATGTCCAACGGTGTCCCACGTTGTCCCACGTTGTTCCATGGTTTCCCACGTTGTCCCACGTTGTCCCACGTTGTCCCACGGTGTCCAACGTTGTCCCACGTTGTTCCATGGTTTCCCACGTTGTCCCACGTTGTCCCACGTTGTCCAACGATGTCCAACGGTGTCCAACGGTGTCCCACGGTGTCCAACGGTGTCCCACGTTGTCCCACGTTGTCCCACGTTGTCCCACGTTGTCCCACGTTGTCCCACGTTGTCCCACGTTGTCCAACGATGTCCAACGGTGTCCCACGTTGTCCCACGTTGTTCCATGGTTTCCCACGTTGTCCCACGTTGTCCCACGTTGTCCCACGTTGTCCCACGTTGTCCCACGTTGTCCCACGTTGTCCCACGTTGTCCCACGTTGTCCCACGGTGTCCAACGGTGTCCAACGATGTCCCACGTTGTCCCACGTTGTCCCACGTTGTCCCACGTTGTCCCACGTTGTCCCACGATGTCCCACGTTGTCCTACGTTGTCCCACGTTGTCCCACGTTGTCCCACGTTGTCCCACGTTGTCCCACGTTGTCCCACGTTGTCCCACGTTGTCCCACGTTGTCCCACGTTGTCCCACGTTGTCCCACGTTGTCCCACGGTGTCCAACGATGTCCAACGGTGTCCAGCGATGTCCAACGGTGTCCCACGTTGTCCCACGTTTTCCCACGTTGTCCCACGTTGTCCCACGGTGTCCAACGATGTCCAACGATGTCCAACGGTGTCCCACGTTGTCCCACGTTGTTCCATGGTTTCCCACGTTGTCCCACGTTGTCCCACGTTGTCCCACGGTGTCCAACGATGTCCAACGGTGTCCAACGGTGTCCAACGGTGTCCAACGGTGTCCCACGTTGTCCCACGTTGTCCCACGTTGTCCCACGTTGTCCCACGTTGTCCCACGATGTCCCACGTTGTCCCACGTTGTCCCACGTTGTCCCACGTTGTCCCACGTGGTCCCACGTTGTCCCACGTTGTCCCACGGAGTCCAACGATGTCCAACGGTGTCCCACGTTGTCCAACGGTGTCCCACGTTGTCCCACGTTGTCCCACGTTGTCCCACGTTGTCCCACGATGTCCCACGTTGTCCCACGTTGTCCCACGTTGTCCCACGTTGTCCCACGTTGTCCCACGTTGTCCCACGTTGTCCCACGGTGTCCCACGGTGTCCAACGGTGTCCAACGATGTCCAACGGTGTCCCACGTTGTCCCACGTTGTCCCACGATGTCCCACGTTGTCCCACGTTGTCCCACGTTGTCCCACGTTGTCCCACGTTGTCCCACGTTGTCCCACGTGGTCCCACGTTGTCCCACGTTGTCCCACGGTGTCCAACGATGTCCAACGGTGTCCCACGTTGTCCAACGGTGTCCCACGTTGTCCCACGTTGTCCCACGTTGTCCCACGTTGTCCCACGATGTCCCACGTTGTCCCACGTTGTCCCACGTTGTCCCACGTTGTCCCACGTTGTCCCACGTTGTCCCACGTTGTCCCACGTTGTCCCACGTTGTCCCACGTTGTCCCACGTTGTCCCACGGTGTCCAACGATGTCCAACGGTGTCCAACGGTGTCCCACGGTGTCCAACGGTGTCCCACGTTGTCCCACGTTGTCCCACGTTGTCCCACGTTGTCCCACGTTGTCCCACGTTGTCCCACGTTGTCCAACGATGTCCAACGGTGTCCCACGTTGTCCCACGTTGTTCCATGGTTTCCCACGTTGTCCCACGTTGTCCCACGTTGTCCCACGGTGTCCAACGATGTCCAACGGTGTCCAACGGTGTCCAACGGTGTCCAACGGTGTCCCACGTTGTCCCACGTTGTCCCACGTTGTCCCACGGTGTCCAACGATGTCCAACGGTGTCCCACGTTGTCCCACGTTGTCCCACGATGTCCCACGTTGTCCCACGTTGTCCCACGTTGTCCCACGTTGTCCAACGTTGTCCCACGTTGTCCCACGTTGTCCCACGTTGTCCCACGTTGTCCCACGTTGTCCCACGGTGTCCAACGATGTCCAACGGTGTCCCACGGTGTCCCACGTTGTCCCACGTTGTCCCACGTTGTCCCACGTTGTCCCACGTTGTCCCACGTTGTCCAACGATGTCCAACGGTGTCCACGTTGTCCCACGTTGTCCCACGTTGTCCCACGTTGTCCCACGTTGTCCCACGTTGTCCCACGTTGTCCCACGTTGTCCCACGTTGTCCCACGTTGTCCCACGTTGTCCCACGTTGTCCCACGGTGTCCAACGGTGTCCAACGATGTCCCACGTTGTCCCACGTTGTCCCACGTTGTCCCACGTTGTCCCACGATGTCCCACGTTGTCCCCACGTTGTCCCA
>NW_025963756.1:0-27062 GCF_910591885.1 Bombus terrestris
ACGTTGTCCCACGGTGTCCAACGATTGTCCAACGGTGTCCCACGTTGTCCCACGATGTCCCACGTTGTCCCACGTTGTCCCACGTTGTCCCACGTTGTCCCACGTTGTCCCACGTTGTCCCACGTTGTCCCACGTTGTCCCACGTTGTCCCACGTTGTCCCACGTTGTCCCACGGTGTCCAACGATGTCCAACGGTGTCCACGATGTCCAGCGGTGTCCCACGATGTCCAACGTTGTCCCACGTTGTCCCACGTTGTCCCCACGTTGTCCCACGGTGTCCAACGATGTCCAACGGTGTCCAACGATGTCCCACGTTGTCCCACGTTGTCCCACGTTGTCCCACGTTGTCGCACGATGTCCCACGTTGTCCCACGTTGTCCCACGTTGTCCCACGTTGTCCCACGTTGTCCCACGTTGTCCCACGTTGTCCCACGTTGTCCCACGTTGTCCCACGTTGTCCCACGTTGTCCCACGGTGTCCAACGATGTCCAACGGTGTCCAACGGTGTCCCACGGTGTCCAACTTTGTCCCACGTTGTCCCACGTTGTCCCACGTGGTCCCACGTTGTCCCACGTTGTCCCACGGTGTCCAACGATGTCCAACGGTGTCCCACGTTGTCCAACGGTGTCCCACGTTGTCCCACGTTGTCCCACGTTGTCCCACGTTGTCCCACGATGTCCCACGTTGTCCCACGTTGTCCCACGTTGTCCCACGTTGTCCCACGTTGTCCCACGTTGTCCCACGTTGTCCCACGTTGTCCCACGTTGTACAACGATGTCCAACGGTGTCCCACGTTGTCCCACGTTGTTCCATGGTTTCCCACGTTGTCCCACCGTGTCCCACGGTGTCCAACGATGTCCAACGGTGTCCAACGGTGTCCAACGGTGTCCAACGATGTCCAACGGTGTCCCACGATGTCCAACGATGTCCAACGATGTCCAACGATGTCCAACGGTGTCCCACGTTGTCCCACGTTGTCCCACGTTGTCCCACGTTGTCCCACGTTGTCCCACGGTGTCCAACGATGTTCCAACGGTGTCCCACGTTGTCCAACGGTGTCCCACGTTGTCCAACGGTTGTCCCACGTTGTCCCACGTTGTCCCACGTTGTCCCACGTTGTCCCCACGTTGTCCCACGTTGTCCCACGTTGTCCCACGATGTCCCACGTTGTCCCACGTTGTCCCACGTTGTCCCACGTTGTCCCACGTTGTCCCACGATGTCCCACGTTGTCCCACGTTGTCCCACGTTGTCCCACGTTGTCCCACGTTGTCCCACGTTGTCCCACGTTGTCCCACGTTGTCCCACGTTGTCCCACGTGGTCCCACGTTGTCCCACGTTGTCCCACGGTGTCCCACGGTGTCCAACGATGTCCAACGGTGTCCCACGTTGTCCCACGTTGTCCCACGTTGTCCCACGTTGTCCCACGTTGTCCCACGATGTCCCACGTTGTCCCACGTTGTCCCACGTTGTCCCACGTTGTCCCACGTTGTCCCACGTTGTCCCACGTTGTCCCACGTGGTCCCACGTTGTCCCACGTTGTCCCACGGTGTCCAACGATGTCCAACGGTGTCCCACGTTGTCCAACGGTGTCCCACGTTGTCCCACGTTGTCCCACGTTGTCCCACGTTGTCCCACGATGTCCCACGTTGTCCCACGTTGTCCCACGTTGTCCCACGTTGTCCCACGTTGTCCCACGTTGTCCCACGTTCTCCCACGTTGTCCCACGTTGTCCCACGTTGTCCCACGGTGTCCAACGATGTCCAACGGTGTCCCACGATGTCCAACGATGTCCAACGATGTCCAACGATGTCCAACGGTGTCCCACGTTGTCCCACGTTGTCCCACGTTGTCCCACGTTGTCCCACGTTGTCCCACGGTGTCCAACGATGTCCAACGGTGTCCCACGTTGTCCAACGGTGTCCCACGTTGTCCAACGGTGTCCCACGTTGTCCCACGTTGTCCCACGTTGTCCCACGTTGTCCCACGTTGTCCCACGTTGTCCCACGTTGTCCCACGTTGTCCCACGATGTCCCACGTTGTCCCACGTTGTCCCACGTTGTCCCACGTTGTCCCACGTTGTCCCACGATGTCCCACGTTGTCCCACGTTGTCCCACGTTGTCCCACGTTGTCCCACGTTGTCCCACGTTGTCCCACGTTGTCCCACGTTGTCCCACGGTGTCCAACGATGTCCAACGGTGTCCAACGGTGTCCAACGGTGTCCAACGATGTCCAACGGTGTCCCACGATGTCCAACGATGTCCAACGATGTCCAACGATGTCCAACGGTGTCCCACGTTGTCCCACGTTGTCCCACGTTGTCCCACGTTGTCCCACGTTGTCCCACGGTGTCCAACGATGTCCAACGGTGTCCCACGTTGTCCAACGGTGTCCCACGTTGTCCAACGGTGTCCCACGTTGTCCCACGTTGTCCCACGTTGTCCCACGTTGTCCCACGTTGTCCCACGTTGTCCCACGTTGTCCCACGTTGTCCCACGATGTCCCACGTTGTCCCACGTTGTCCCACGTTGTCCCACGTTGTCCCACGTTGTCCCACGATGTCCCACGTTGTCCCACGTTGTCCCACGTTGTCCCACGTTGTCCCACGTTGTCCCACGTTGTCCCACGTTGTCCCACGTTGTCCCACGTTGTCCCACGTGGTCCAACGTTGTCCCACGTTGTCCCACGTTGTCCCACGGTGTCCAACGATGTCCAACGGTGTCCCACGTTGTCCAACGGTGTCCCACGTTGTCCCACGTTGTCCCACGTTGTCCCACGTTGTCCCACGTTGTCCCACGTTGTCCCACGTTGTCCCACGTTGTCCCACGTTGTCCCACGTTGTCCCACGTTGTCCCACGTTGTCCCACGTTGTCCCACGTTGTCCCACGTTGTCCCACGGTGTCCAACGATGTCCAACGGTGTCCCACGTTGTCCCACGTTGTCCCACGTTGTCCCACGGTGTCCAACGATGTCCAACGGTGTCCAACGGTGTCCCACGGTGTCCAACGGTGTCCCACGTTGTCCCACGTTGTCCCACGTTGTCCCACGTTGTCCCACGTTGTCCCACGATGTCCCACGTTGTCCCACGTTGTCCCACGTTGTCCCACGTTGTCCCACGTTGTCCCACGTTGTCCCACGGTGTCCAACGATGTCCAACGGTGTCCAACGGTGTCCAACGGTGTCCAACGATGTCCAACGATGTCCAACGATGTCCAACGGTGTCCAACGATGTCCAACGATGTCCAACGGTGTCCCACGATGTCCAACGATGTCCAACGATGTCCAACGATGTCCAACGGTGTCCCACGTTGTCCCACGTTGTCCCACGTTGTCCCACGTTGTCCCACGTTGTCCCACGGTGTCCAACGATGTCCAACGGTGTCCCACGTTGTCCAACGGTGTCCCACGTTGTCCAACGGTGTCCCACGTTGTCCCACGTTGTCCCACGTTGTCCCACGTTGTCCCACGTTGTCCCACGTTGTCCCACGTTGTCCCACGTTGTCCCACGGTGTCCAACGATGTCCAACGGTGTCCAGCGATGTCCAACGGTGTCCCACGTTGTCCCACGTTGTCCCACGTTGTCCCACGTTGTCCCACGTTGTCCCACGTTGTCCCACGTTGTCCCACGTTGTCCCACGTTGTCCCACGTTGTCCCACGATGTCCCACGTTGTCCCACGTTGTCCCACGTTGTCCCACGTTGTCCCACGTTGTCCCACGTTGTCCCACGTTGTCCCACGTTGTCCCACGTTGTCCCACGTTGTCCCACGTTGTCCCACGTTGTCCCACGGTGTCCCACGGTGTCCAACGATGTCCAACGGTGTCCCACGTTGTCCCACGTTGTCCCACGTTGTCCCACGTTGTCCCACGTTGTCCCACGTTGTCCCACGTTGTCCCACGTTGTCCCACGTTGTCCCACGTTGTCCCACGTGGTCCCACGTTGTCCCACGTTGTCCCACGGTGTCCAACGATGTCCAACGGTGTCCCACGTTGTCCAACGGTGTCCCACGTTGTCCCACGTTGTCCCACGTTGTCCCACGTTGTCCCACGTTGTCCCACGTTGTCCCACGTTGTCCCACGTTATCCCACGTTGTCCCACGTTGTCCCACGTTGTCCCACGTTGTCCCACGTTGTCCCACGTGGTCCCACGTTGTCCCACGTTGTCCCACGGTGTCCAACGATGTCCAACGGTGTCCCACGTTGTCCAACGGTGTCCCACGTTGTCCCACGTTGTCCCACGTTGTCCCACGTTGTCCCACGATGTCCCACGTTGTCCCACGTTGTCCCACGTTGTCCCACGTTGTCCAACGATGTCCAACGGTGTCCCACGTTGTCCCACGTTGTTCCATGGTTTCCCACGTTGTCCCACGTTGTCCCACGGTGTCCAACGATGTCCAACGGTGTCCAACGGTGTCCCACGGTGTCCAACGGTGTCCCACGTTGTCCCACGTTGTCCCACGTTGTCCCACGTTGTCCCACGTTGTCCCACGTTGTCCCACGTTGTCCAACGATGTCCAACGGTGTCCCACGTTGTCCCACGTTGTTCCATGGTTTCCCACGTTGTCCCACGTTGTCCCACGTTGTCCCACGGTGTCCAACGATGTCCAACGGTGTCCAACGGTGTCCAACGGTGTCCAACGGTGTCCCACGTTGTCCCACGTTGTCCCACGTTGTCCCACGGTGTCCAACGATGTCCAACGGTGTCCCACGTTGTCCCACGTTGTCCCACGTTGTCCCACGTTGTCCCACGTTGTCCCACGATGTCCCACGTTGTCCCACGTTGTCCCACGTTGTCCCACGTTGTCCCACGTTGTCCCACGTTGTCCCACGTTGTCCCACGTTGTCCCACGTTGTCCCACGTTGTCCCACGTTGTCCCACGTTGTCCCACGTTGTCCCACGTTGTCCCACGGTGTCCAACGGTGTCCAACGGTGTCCAACGATGTCCAACGTTGTCCCACGTTGTCCCACGTTGTCCCACGTTGTCCCACGATGTCCCACGTTGTCCCACGTTGTCCCACGTTGTCCCACGGTGTCCAACGATGTCCAACAGTGTCCAACGGTGTCCAACGGTGTCCAACGGTGTCCCACGTTGTCCCACGTTGTCCCACGTTGTCCCACGTTGTCCCACGTTGTCCCACGTTGTCCCACGTTGTCCCACGGTGTCCAACGATGTCCAACGATGTCCAACGGTGTCCCACGATGTCCAACGATGTCCAACGATGTCCAACGGTGTCCAACGGTGTCCAACGGTGTCCCACGGTGTCCAACGGTGTCCCACGTTGTCCCACGTTGTCCCACGTTGTCCCACGTTGTCCCACGATGTCCCACGTTGTCCAACGGTGTCCAACGGTGTCCAACGATGTCCAACGATGTCCAACGGTGTCCCACGATGTCCAACGATGTCCAACGATGTCCAACGGTGTCCCACGTTGTCCCA
The DNA here is from genome assembly GCF_910591885.1 of Bombus terrestris. Lineage (NCBI taxonomy): Eukaryota > Metazoa > Arthropoda > Insecta > Hymenoptera > Apidae > Bombus > Bombus terrestris. The sequence goes on from NW_025963756.1 coordinate 5,436, forward strand.
CGTTGTCCCACGTTGTCCCACGTTGTCCCACGTTGTCCCACGGTGTCCAACGATGTCCAACGGTGTCCCACGTTGTCCAACGGTGTCCCACGTTGTCCCACGTTGTCCCACGTCGTCCCACGTTGTCCCACGTTGTTCCACGTTGTCCCACGTTGTCCCACGTTGTCCCACGTTGTCCCACGTGGTCCCACGTTGTCCCACGTTGTCCCACGTTGTCCCACGGTGTCCAACGATGTCCAACGGTGTCCCACGTTGTCCCACGTTGTCCCACTTTGTCCCACGTTGTCCCACGTTGTCCCACGGTGTCCAACGATGTCCCACGTTGTCCCACGTTGTCCCACGTTGTCCCACGTTGTCCCACGGTGTCCCACGTTGTCCCACGTTGTCCCACGTTGTCCCACGTTGTCCCACGTTGTCCCACGTTGTCCCACGTTGTCCCACGTTGTCCCACGGTGTCCAACGATGTCCAACGGTGTCCAGCGATGTCCAACGGTGTCCCACGTTGTCCCACGTTTTCCCACGTTGTCCCACGTTGTCCCACGGTGTCCAACGTTGTCCCACGTTGTCCCACGTTGTCCCACGTTGTCCAACGATGTCCAACGGTGTCCCACGTTGTCCCACGTTGTTCCATGGTTTCCCACGTTGTCCCACGTTGTCCCACGTTGTCCCACGTTGTCCCACGTTGTCCCACGGTGTCCAACGATGTCCAACGGTGTCCCACGTTGTCCAACGGTGTCCCACGTTGTCCCACGTTGTCCCACGTTGTCCCACGTTGTCCCACGTTGTCCCACTTTGTCCCACGTTGTCCCACGTTGTCCCACGTTGTCCAACGATGTCCAACGGTGTCCCACGTTGTCCCACGTTGTCCCACGTTGTCCCACATTGTCCCACGTTGTCCCACGTTGTCCCACGTTGTCCCACGTTGTCCCACGTTGTCCCACGTTGTCCCACGTGGTCCCACGTTGTCCCACGTTGTCCCACGGTGTCCAACGATGTCCAACGGTGTCCCACGTTGTCCAACGGTGTCCCACGTTGTCCCACGTTGTCCCACGTTGTCCCACGTTGTCCCACGATGTCCCACGTTGTCCCACGTTGTCCCACGTTGTCCCACGTTGTCCCACGTTGTCCCACGTTGTCCCACGTTGTCCCACGTTGTCCCACGTTGTCCCACGTTGTCCCACGTTGTCCCACGTTGTCCCACGTTGTCCCACGGTGTCCCACGATGTCCAACGGTGTCCAACGGTGTCCCACGGTGTCCAACGGTGTCCCACGTTGTCCCACGTTGTCCCACGTTGTCCCACGTTGTCCCACGTTGTCCCACGTTGTCCCACGTTGTCCCACGATGTCCAACGATGTCCAACGGTGTCCAACGATGTCCAACGGTGTCCCACGTTGTCCCACGTTTTCCCACGTTGTCCCACGTTGTCCCACGGTGTCCAACGATGTAAAACGATGTCCAACGGTGTCCCACGTTGTCCCACGTTGTTCCGTGGTTTCCCACGTTGTCCCACGTTGTCCCACGTTGTCCCACGGTGTCCAACGATGTCCAACGGTGTCCCACGTTGTCCAACGGTGTCCCACGTTGTCCCACGTTGTCCCACGTTGTCCCACGTTGTCCCACGTTGTCCCACTTTGTCCCACGTTGTCCCACGTTGTCCCACGTTGTCCAACGATGTCCAACGGTGTCCCACGTTGTCCCACGTTGTCCCACGTTGTCCCACGTTGTCCCACGTTGTCCCACGTTGTCCCACGTTGTCCCACGTTGTCCCACGTTGTCCAACGTTGTCCCACGGTGTCCCACGTTGTCCCACGTTGTCCCACGATGTCCCACGTTGTCCCACGTTGTCCCACGTTGTCCCACGTTGTCCCACGTTGTCCCACGTTGTCCCACGTTGTCCCACGTTGTCCCACGTTGTCCCACGGTGTCCAACGATGTCCAACGGTGTCCAGCGATGTCCAACGGTGTCCCACGTTGTCCCACGTTTTCCCACGTTGTCCCACGTTGTCCCACGGTGTCCAACGATGTAAAACGATGTCCAACGGTGTCCCACGTTGTCCCACGTTGTTCCGTGGTTTCCCACGTTGTCCCACGTTGTCCCACGTTGTCCCACGGTGTCCAACGATGTCCAACGGTGTCCAACGGTGTCCAACGGTGTCCAACGGTGTCCAACGGTGTCCAACGGTGTCCCACGTTGTCCCACGTTGTCCCACGTTGTCCCACGATGTCCCACGTTGTCCCACGTTGTCCCACGTTGTCCCACGTTGTCCCACGATGTCCCACGTTGTCCCACGTTGTCCCACGTTGTCCCACGTTGTCCGACGTTGTCCCACGTTGTCCCACGTTGTCCCACGTTGTCCCACGTTGTCCCACGTTGTCCCACGTTGTCCCACGGTGTCCAACGATGTCCAACGGTGTCCAACGGTGTCCCACGTTGTCCCACGTTGTCCCACGTTGTCCCACGTTGTCCCACGTTGTCCCACGTTGTCCCACGTTGTCCCACGTTGTCCAACGATGTCCAACGGTGTCCCACGTTGTCCCACGTTGTGCCACGTTGTCCCACGTTGTCCCACGTTGTCCCACGTTGTCCCACGTTGTCCCACGTTGTCCCACGTTGTCCCACGTTGTCCCACGTTGTCCCGCGTTGTCCCACGTTGTCCCACGTTGTCCCACGTTGTCCCACGTTGTCGCACGATGTCCCACGTTGTCCCACGTTGTCCCACGTTGTCCCACGTTGTCCCACGTTGTCCCACGTTGTCCCACGTTGTCCCACGTTGTCCCACGTTGTCCCACGTTGTCCCACGGTGTCCAACGGTGTCCCACGATGTCCCACGTTGTCCCACGTTGTCCCACGTTGTCCCACGTTGTCCCACGTTGTCCCACGTTGTCCCACGGTGTCCAACGATGTCCAACGATGTCCAACGGTGTCCCACGTTGTCCCACGTTGTTCCATGGTTTCCCACGTTGTCCCACGTTGTCCCACGTTGTCCCACGGTGTCCAACGATGTCCAACGGTGTCCAACGGTGTCCAACGGTGTCCAACGGTGTCCCACGTTGTCCCACGTTGTCCCACGTTGTCCCACGTTGTCCCACGATGTCCCACGTTGTCCCACGTTGTCGCACGTTGTCCCACGATGTCCCACGTTGTCCCACGTTGTCCCACGTTGTCCCACGTTGTCCGACGATGTCCCACGTTGTCCCACGTTGTCCCACGTTGTCCCACGTTGTCCCACGGTGTCCAACGATGTCCAACGGTGTCCAACGGTGTCCCACGGTGTCCAACGGTGTCCCACGTTGTCCCACGTTGTCCCACGTTGTCCCACGTTGTCCCACGGTGTCCAACGATGTCCAACGGTGTCCAACGGTGTCCCACGGTGTCCAACGGTGTCCCACGTTGTCCCACGTTGTCCCACGTTGTCCCACGTTGTCCCACGTTGTCCCACGATGTCCCACGTTGTCCCACGTTGTCCGACGTTGTCCCACGTTGTCCCACGTTGTCCCACGTTGTCCCACGGTGTCCCACGATGTCCCACGTTGTCCCACGTTGTCCCACGTTGTCCCACGATGTCCCACGTTGTCCCACGTTGTCCCACGTTGTCCAACGATGTCCAACGGTGTCCCACGTTGTCCCACGTTGTTCCATGGTTTCCCACGTTGTCGCACGTTGTCCCACGTTGTCCCACGGTGTCCAACGATGTCCAACGGTGTCCAACGGTGTCCAACGGTGTCCAACGGTGTCCCACGTTGTCCCACGTTGTCCCACGTTGTCCCACGATGTCCCACGTTGTCCCACGTTGTCCCACGTTGTCCCACGTTGTCCCACGTTGTCCCACGTTGTCCCACGGTGTCCAACGATGTCCAACGGTGTCCAACGGTGTCCAACGGTGTCCAACGATGTCCAACGATGTCCAACGATGTCCAACGGTGTCCAACGATGTCCAACGATGTCCAACGGTGTCCCACGATGTCCAACGATGTCCAACGATGTCCAACGGTGTCCAACGATGTCCAACGGTGTCCAACGATGTCCAACGATGTCCAACGGTGTCCCACGATGTCCAACGATGTCCAACGATGTCCAACGGTGTCCAACGGTGTCCAACGGTGTCCCACGGTGTCCAACGGTGTCCCACGTTGTCCCACGTTGTCCCACGTTGTCCCACGTTGTCCCACGATGTCCCACGTTGTCCCACGTTGTCCCACGTTGTCCCACGTTGTCCCACGATGTCCCACGTTGTCCCACGTTGTCCCACGTTGTCCCACGTTGTCCCACGGTGTCCAACGATGTCCAACGGTGTCCAACGGTGTCCCACGGTGTCCAACGGTGTCCCACGTTGTCCCACGTTGTCCCACGTTGTCCCACGTTGTCCCACGTTGTCCCACGATGTCCCACGTTGTCCCACGTTGTCCGACGTTGTCCCACGTTGTCCCACGTTGTCCCACGTTGTCCCACGGTGTCCCACGATGTCCCACGTTGTCCCACGTTGTCCCACGTTGTCCCACGATGTCCCACGTTGTCCCACGTTGTCCCACGGTGTCCAACGATGTCCAACGGTGTCCAGCGATGTCCAACGGTGTCCCACGTTGTCCCACGTTTTCCCACGTTGTCCCACGTTGTCCCACGTTGTCCCACGTTGTCCCACGTTGTCCCACGTTGTCCCACGTTGTCCCACGGTGTCCAACGATGTCCAACGGTGTCCAGCGATGTCCAACGGTGTCCCACGTTGTCCCACGTTTTCCCACGTTGTCCCACGTTGTCCCACGGTGTCCAACGATGTCCAACGATGTCCAACGGTGTCCCACGTTGTCCCACGTTGTTCCATGGTTTCCCACGTTGTCCCACGTTGTCCCACGTTGTCCCACGGTGTCCAACGATGTCCAACGGTGTCCCACGTTGTCCAACGGTGTCCCACGTTGTCCCACGTTGTCCCACGTTGTCCCACGTTGTCCCACGATGTCCCACGTTGTCCCACGTTGTCCCACGTTGTCCCACGTTGTCCCACGGTGTCCCACGTTGTCCCACGTTGTCCCACGTTGTCCCACGTTGTCCCACGTTGTCCCACGTTGTCCCACGGTGTCCAACGATGTCCAACGGTGTCCAACGGTGTCCCACGGTGTCCAACGGTGTCCCACGTTGTCCCACGTTGTCCCACGTTGTCCCACGTTGTCCCACGTTGTCCCACGTTGTCCCACGTTGTCCAACGATGTCCAACGGTGTCCCACGATGTCCCACGTTGTTCCATGGTCTCCCACGTTGTCCCACGTTGTCCCACGTTGTCCCACGGTGTCCAACGATGTCCAACGGTGTCCAACGGTGTCCAACGGTGTCCAACCGTGTCCCACGTTGTCCCACGTTGTCCCACGTTGTCCCACGGTGTCCAACGATGTCCAACGGTGTCCCACGTTGTCCCACGTTGTCCCACGTTGTCCCACGTTGTCCCAAGTTGTCCCACGATGTCCCACGTTGTCCCACGTTGTCCCACGTTGTCCCACGTTGTCCCACGTTGTCCCACGTTGTCCCACGTTGTCCCACGGTGTCCAACGATGTCCAACGGTGTCCAACGGTGTCCCACGGTGTCCAACGGTGTCCCACGTTGTCCCACGTTGTCCCACGTTGTCCCACGTTGTCCCACGTTGTCCCACGATGTCCCACGTTGTCCCACGTTGTCCCACGTTGTCCCACGTTGTCCCACGTTGTCCCACGTTGTCCCACGGTGTCCAACGATGTCCAACGGTGTCCAACGGTGTCCAACGGTGTCCAACGATGTCCAACGATGTCCAACGATGTCCAACGATGTCCAACGGTGTCCCACGATGTCCAACGATGTCCAACGATGTCCAACGATGTCCAACGGTGTCCCACGTTGTCCCACGTTGTCCCACGTTGTCCCACGTTGTCCCACGTTGTCCCACGGTGTCCAACGATGTCCAACGGTGTCCCACGTTGTCCAACGGTGTCCCACGTTGTCCCACGTTGTCCCACGTTGTCCCACGTTGTCCCACGTTGTCCCACGTTGTCCCACGTTGTCCCACGTTGTCCCACGTTGTCCCACGTTGTCCCACGTTGTCCCACGTTGTCCCACGTTGTCCCACGTTGTCCCACGGTGTCCAACGATGTCCAACGGTGTCCAACGGTGTCCCACGGTGTCCAACGGTGTCCCACGGTGTCCCACGTTGTCCCACGTTGTCCCACGTTGTCCCACGTTGTCCCACGTTGTCCAAAGATGTCCAACGGTGTCCCACGTTGTCCCACATTGTTCCATGGTTTCCCACGTTGTCCCACGTTGTCCCACGTTGTCCCACGTTGTCCCACGTTGTCCCACGGTGTCCCACGGTGTCCAACGATGTCCAACGGTGTCCCACGTTGTCCCACGTTGTCCCACGTTGTCCCACGTTGTCCCACGTTGTCCCACGTTGTCCCACGTTGTCCCACGTTGTCCCACGTTGTCCCACGTTGTCCCACGTGGTCCCACGTTGTCCCACGTTGTCCCACGGTGTCCAACGATGTCCAACGGTGTCCCACGTTGTCCAACGGTGTCCCACGTTGTCCCACGTTGTCCCACGTTGTCCCACGTTGTCCCACGATGTCCCACGTTGTCCCACGTTGTCCCACGTTGTCCCACGTTGTCCAACGATGTCCAACGGTGTCCCACGTTGTCCCACGTTGTTCCATGGTTTCCCACGTTGTCCCACGTTGTCCCACGGTGTCCAACGATGTCCAACGGTGTCCAACGGTGTCCCACGGTGTCCAACGGTGTCCCACGTTGTCCCACGTTGTCCCACGTTGTCCCACGTTGTCCCACGTTGTCCCACGTTGTCCCACGTTGTCCAACGATGTCCAACGGTGTCCCACGTTGTCCCACGTTGTTCCATGGTTTCCCACGTTGTCCCACGTTGTCCCACGTTGTCCCACGGTGTCCAACGTTGTCCAACGGTGTCCAACGGTGTCCAACGGTGTCCAACGGTGTCCCACGTTGTCCCACGTTGTCCCACGGTGTCCAACGATGTCCAACGGTGTCCAACGGTGTCCAACGGTGTCCAACGGTGTCCCACGTTGTCCCACGTTGTCCCACGTTGTCCCACGTTGTCCCACGTTGTCCCACGTTGTCCCACGTTGTCCCACGTTGTCCCACGTTGTCCCACGTTGTCCCACGTTGTCCCACGGTGTCCAACGATGTCCAACGATGTCCAACGGTGTCCCACGATGTCCAACGATGTCCAACGATGTCCAACGGTGTCCAACGGTGTCCAACGGTGTCCCACGGTGTCCAACGGTGTCCCACGTTGTCCCACGTTGTCCCACGTTGTCCCACGTTGTCCCACGATGTCCCACGTTGTCCAACGGTGTCCAACGGTGTCCAACGATGTCCAACGATGTCCAACGGTGTCCCACGATGTCCAACGATGTCCAACGATGTCCAACGGTGTCCCACGTTGTCCCACGTTGTCCCACGTTGTCCCACGTTGTCCCACGTTGTCCCACGGTGTCCAACGATGTCCAACGGTGTCCCACGTTGTCCAACCGTGTCCCACGTTGTCCCACGTTGTCCCACGTTGTCCCACGTTGTCCCACGTTGTCCCACGTTGTCCCACGTTGTCCCACGTTGTCCCACGTTGTCCCACGTTGTCCCACGTTGTCCCACGTTGTCCCACGTTGTCCCACGGTGTCCAACGATGTCGAACGGTGTCCAACGGTGTCCCACGGTGTCCAACGGTGTCCCACGTTGTCCCACGTTGTCCCACGTTGTCCCACGTTGTCCCACGTTGTCCAACGATGTCCAACGGTGTCCCACGTTGTCCCACGTTGTTCCATGGTTTCCCACGTTGTCCCACGTTGTCCCACGTTGTCCCACGTTGTCCCACGTTGTCCCACGGTGTCCCACCGTGTCCAACGATGTCCAACGGTGTCCCACGTTGTCCCACGTTGTCCCACGTTGTCCCACGTTGTCCCACGTTGTCCCACGGTGTCCAACGATGTCCAACGGTGTCCCACGTTGTCCAACGGTGTCCCACGTTGTCCCACGTTGTCCCACGTTGTCCCACGATGTCCCACGTTGTCCCACGTTGTCCCACGTTGTCCCACGTTGTCCCACGTTGTCCCACGTTGTCCCACGTTCTCCCACGTTGTCCCACGTTGTCCCACGTTGTCCCACGGTGTCCAACGATGTCCAACGGTGTCCCACGTTGTCCCACGTTGTCCCACGTTGTCCCACGGTGTCCAACGATGTCCAACGGTGTCCAACGGTGTCCCACGGTGTCCAACGGTGTCCCACGTTGTCCCACGTTGTCCCACGTTGTCCCACGTTGTCCCACGTTGTCCCACGATGTCCCACGTTGTCCCACGTTGTCCCACGTTGTCCCACGTTGTCCCACGTTGTCCCACGTTGTCCCACGGTGTCCAACGATGTCCAACGGTGTCCAACGGTGTCCAACGGTGTCCAACGATGTCCAACGATGTCCAACGATGTCCAACGGTGTCCAACGATGTCCAACGATGTCCAACGGTGTCCCACGATGTCCAACGATGTCCAACGATGTCCAACGATGTCCAACGGTGTCCCACGTTGTCCCACGTTGTCCCACGTTGTCCCACGTTGTCCCACGTTGTCCCACGGTGTCCAACGATGTCCAACGGTGTCCCACGTTGTCCAACGGTGTCCCACGTTGTCCCACGTTGTCCCACGTTGTCCCACGTTGTCCCACGTTGTCCCACGTTGTCCCACGTTGTCCCACGTTGTCCCACGTTGTCCCACGTTGTCCCACGTTGTCCCACGTTGTCCCACGGTGTCCAACGATGTCCAACGGTGTCCAACGGTGTCCCACGGTGTCCAACGGTGTCCCACGTTGTCCCACGTTGTCCCACGTTGTCCCACGTTGTCCCACGTTGTCCCACGTTGTCCAACGATGTCCAACGGTGTCCCACGTTGTCCCACGTTGTTCCATGGTTTCCCACGTTGTCCCACGTTGTCCCACGTTGTCCCACGTTGTCCCACGTTGTCCCACGGTGTCCCACGGTGTCCAACGATGTCCAACGGTGTCCCACGTTGTCCCACGTTGTCCCACGTTGTCCCACGTTGTCCCACGTTGTCCCACGTTGTCCCACGTTGTCCCACGTTGTCCCACGTTGTCCCACGTGGTCCCACGTTGTCCCACGTTGTCCCACGGTGTCCAACGATGTCCAACGGTGTCCCACGTTGTCCAACGGTGTCCCACGTTGTTCCACGTTGTCCCACGTTGTCCCACGATGTCCCACGTTGTCCCACGTTGTCCCACGTTGTCCCACGTTGTCCCACGTTGTCCCACGTTGTCCCACGTTGTCCCACGTTGTCCCACGTGGTCCCACGTTGTCCCACGTTGTCCCACGGTGTCCAACGATGTCCAACGGTGTCCCACGTTGTCCAACGGTGTCCCACGTTGTCCCACGTTGTCCCACGTTGTCCCACGTTGTCCCACGGTGTCCAACGATGTCCAACGGTGTCCCACGTTGTCCCACGTTGTCCCACGTTGTCCCACGGTGTCCAACGATGTCCAACGGTGTCCAACGGTGTCCCACGGTGTCCAACGGTGTCCCACGTTGTCCCACGTTGTCCCACGTTGTCCCACGTTGTCCCACGTTGTCCCACGATGTCCCACGTTGTCCCACGTTGTCCCACGTTGTCCCACGTTGTCCCACGTTGTCCCACGTTGTCCCACGGTGTCCAACGATGTCCAACGGTGTCCAACGGTGTCCAACGGTGTCCAACGATGTCCAACGATGTCCAACGATGTCCAACGGTGTCCAACGATGTCCAACGATGTCCAACGGTGTCCCACGATGTCCAACGATGTCCAACGATGTCCAACGATGTCCAACGGTGTCCCACGTTGTCCCACGTTGTCCCACGTTGTCCCACGTTGTCCCACGTTGTCCCACGGTGTCCAACGATGTCCAACGGTGTCCCACGTTGTCCAACGGTGTCCCACGTTGTCCCACGTTGTCCCACGTTGTCCCACGTTGTCCCACGTTGTCCCACTTTGTCCCACGTTGTCCCACGTTGTCCCACGTTGTCCCACGTTGTCCCACGTTGTCCCACGTTGTCCCACGTTGTCCCACGTTGTCCCACGGTGTCCAACGATGTCCAACGGTGTCCAACTGTGTCCCACGGTGTCCAACGGTGTGCCACGTTGTCCCACGTTGTCCCTCGTTGTCCCACGTTGTCCCACGTTGTCCAACGATGTCCAACGGTGTCCCACGTTGTCCCACGTTGTTCCATGGTTTCCCACGTTGTCCCACGTTGTCCCACGTTGTCCCACGTTGTCCCACGTTGTCCCACGGTGTCCCACGGTGTCCAACGATGTCCAACGGTGTCCCACGTTGTCCCACGTTGTCCCACGTTGTCCCACGTTGTCCCACGTTGTCCCACGTTGTCCCACGTTGTCCCACGTTGTCCCACGTTGTCCCACGGTGTCCAACGATGTCCAACGGTGTCCCACGTTGTCCAACGGTGTCCCACGTTGTCCCACGTTGTCCCACGTTGTCCCACGTTGTCCCACGGTGTCCAACGATGTCCAACGGTGTCCCACTTTGTCCCACGTTGTCCCACGTTGTCCCACGTTGTCCCACGTTGTCCCACGATGTCCCACGTTGTCCCACGTTGTCCCACGTTGTCCCACGTTGTCCCACGTTGTCCCACGTTGTCCCACGTTGTCCCACGTTGTCCCACGTTGTCCCACGTTGTCCCACGTTGTCCCACGGTGTCCAACGATGTCCAACGGTGTCCAGCGATGTCCAACGGTGTCCCACGTTGTCCCACGTTGTCCCACGTTGTCCCACGTTGTCCCACGTTGTCCCACGTTGTCCCACGTTGTCCCACGTTGTCCCACGTTGTCCCACGTTGTCCCACGTTGTCCCACGGTGTCCAACGATGTCCAACGGTGTCCAACGGTGTCCAACGGTGTCCAACGATGTCCAACGATGTCCAACGATGTCCAACGGTGTCCAACGATGTCCAACGATGTCCAACGGTGTCCCACGATGTCCAACGATGTCCAACGATGTCCAACGATGTCCAACGGTGTCCCACGTTGTCCCACGTTGTCCCACGTTGTCCCACGTTGTCCCACGTTGTCCCACGGTGTCCAACGATGTCCAACGGTGTCCCACGTTGTCCAACGGTGTCCCACGTTGTCCCACGTTGTCCCACGTTGTCCCACGTTGTCCCACGTTGTCCCACTTTGTCCCACGTTGTCCCACGTTGTCCCACGTTGTCCCACGTTGTCCCACGTTGTCCCACGTTGTCCCACGTTGTCCCACGTTGTCCCACGGTGTCCAACGATGTCCAGCGGTGTCCAACGGTGTCCCACGGTGTCCAACGGTGTGCCACGTTGTCCCACGTTGTCCCACGTTGTCCCACGTTGTCCCACGTTGTCCAACGATGTCCAACGGTGTCCCACGTTGTCCCACGTTGTTCCATGGTTTCCCACGTTGTCCCACGTTGTCCCACGTTGTCCCACGTTGTCCCACGTTGTCCCACGGTGTCCCACGGTGTCCAACGATGTCCAACGGTGTCCCACGTTGTCCCACGTTGTCCCACGTTGTCCCACGTTGTCCCACGTTGTCCCACGTTGTCCCACGTTGTCCCACGTTGTCCCACGTTGTCCCACGGTGTCCAACGATGTCCAACGGTGTCCCACGTTGTCCCACGGTGTCCCACGTTGTCCCACGTTGTCCCACGTTGTCCCACGTTGTCCCACGGTGTCCAACGATGTCCAACGGTGTCCCACTTTGTCCCACGTTGTCCCACGTTGTCCCACGTTGTCCCACGTTGTCCCACGATGTCCCACGTTGTCCCACGTTGTCCCACGTTGTCCCACGTTGTCCCACGTTGTCCCACGTTGTCCCACGTTGTCCCACGTTGTCCCACGTTGTCCCACGTTGTCCCACGTTGTCCCACGGTGTCCAACGATGTCCAACGGTGTCCAGCGATGTCCAACGGTGTCCCACGTTGTCCCACGTTGTCCCACGTTGTCCCACGTTGTCCCACGTTGTCCCACGTTGTCCCACGTTGTCCCACGTTGTCCCACGTTGTCCCACGTTGTCCCACGATGTCCCACGTTGTCCCACGTTGTCCCACGTTGTCCCACGTTGTCCCACGTTGTCCCACGTTGTCCCACGTTGTCCCACGTTGTCCCACGTTGTCCCACGTTGTCCCACGTTGTCCCACGTTGTCCCACGGTGTCCCACGGTGTCCAACGATGTCCAACGGTGTCCCACGTTGTCCCACGTTGTCCCACGTTGTCCCACGTTGTCCCACGTTGTCCCACGTTGTCCCACGTTGTCCCACGTTGTCCCACGTTGTCCCACGTTGTCCCACGTGGTCCCACGTTGTCCCACGTTGTCCCACGGTGTCCAACGATGTCCAACGGTGTCCCACGTTGTCCAACGGTGTCCCACGTTGTCCCACGTTGTCCCACGTTGTCCCACGTTGTCCCACGTTGTCCCACGTTGTCCCACGTTGTCCCACGTTGTCCCACGTTGTCCCACGTTGTCCCACGTGGTCCCACGTTGTCCCACGTTGTCCCACGGTGTCCAACGATGTCCAACGGTGTCCCACGTTGTCCAACGGTGTCCCACGTTGTCCCACGTTGTCCCACGTTGTCCCACGTTGTCCCACGATGTCCCACGTTGTCCCACGTTGTCCCACGTTGTCCCACGTTGTCCAACGATGTCCAACGGTGTCCCACGTTGTCCCACGTTGTTCCATGGTTTCCCACGTTGTCCCACGTTGTCCCACGGTGTCCAACGATGTCCAACGGTGTCCAACGGTGTCCCACGGTGTCCAACGGTGTCCCACGTTGTCCCACGTTGTCCCACGTTGTCCCACGTTGTCCCACGTTGTCCCACGTTGTCCCACGTTGTCCAACGATGTCCAACGGTGTCCCACGTTGTCCCACGCTGTTCCATGGTTTCCCACGTTGTCCCACGTTGTCCCACGTTGTCCCACGGTGTCCAACGATGTCCAACGGTGTCCAACGGTGTCCAACGGTGTCCAACGGTGTCCCACGTTGTCCCACGTTGTCCCACGTTGTCCCACGGTGTCCAACGATGTCCAACGGTGTCCCACGTTGTCCCACGTTGTCCCACGTTGTCCCACGGTGTCCAACGATGTCCAACGGTGTCCCACGTTGTCCCACGTTGTCCCACGTTGTCCCACGTTGTCCCACGATGTCCCACGTTGTCCCACGTTGTCCCACGTGGTCCCACGTTGTCCCACGTTGTCCCACGGTGTCCAACGATGTCCAACGGTGTCCAACGGTGTCCAACGGTGTCCAACGGTGTCCCACGTTGTCCCACGTTGTCCCACGTTGTCCCACGTTGTCCCACGTTGTCCCACGTTGTCCCACGTTGTCCCACGTTGTCCCACGTTGTCCCACGTTGTCCCACGTTGTCCCACGGTGTCCAACGATGTCCAACGATGTCCAACGGTGTCCCACGATGTCCAACGATGTCCAACGATGTCCAACGGTGTCCAACGGTGTCCAACGGTGTCCCACGGTGTCCAACGGTGTCCCACGTTGTCCCACGTTGTCCCACGTTGTCCCACGTTGTCCCACGATGTCCCACGTTGTCCAACGGTGTCCAACGGTGTCCAACGATGTCCAACGATGTCCAACGGTGTCCCACGATGTCCAACGATGTCCAACGATGTCCAACGGTGTCCCACGTTGTCCCACGTTGTCCCACGTTGTCCCACGTTGTCCCACGTTGTCCCACGGTGTCCAACGATGTCCAACGGTGTCCCACGTTGTCCAACGGTGTCCCACGTTGTCCCACGTTGTCCCACGTTGTCCCACGTTGTCCCACGTTGTCCCACGTTGTCCCACGTTGTCCCACGTTGTCCCACGTTGTCCCACGTTGTCCCACGTTGTCCCGCGTTGTCCCACGGTGTCCAACGATGTCGAACGGTGTCCAACGGTGTCCCACGGTGTCCAACGGTGTCCCACGTTGTCCCACGTTGTCCCACGTTGTCCCACGTTGTCCCACGTTGTCCCACGTTGTCCAACGATGTCCAACGGTGTCCCACGTTGTCCCACGTTGTTCCATGGTTTCCCACGTTGTCCCACGTTGTCCCACGTTGTCCCACGTTGTCCCACGTTGTCCCACGGTGTCCCACGGTGTCCAACGATGTCCAACGGTGTCCCACGTTGTCCCACGTTGTCCCACGTTGTCCCACGTTGTCCCACGTTGTCCCACGATGTCCCACGTTGTCCCACGTTGTCCCACGTTGTCCCACGTTGTCCCACGTTGTCCCACGTTATCCCACGTGGTCCCACGTTGTCCCACGTTGTCCCACGGTGTCCCACGGTGTCCAACGATGTCCAACGGTGTCCCACGTTGTCCCACGTTGTCCCACGTTGTCCCACGTTGTCCCACGTTGTCCCACGATGTCCCACGTTGTCCCACGTTGTCCCACGTTGTCCCACGTTGTCCCACGTTGTCCCACGTTGTCCCACGTTGTCCCACGTGGTCCCACGTTGTCCCACGTTGTCCCACGGTGTCCAACGATGTCCAACGGTGTCCCACGTTGTCCAACGGTGTCCCACGTTGTCCCACGTTGTCCCACGTTGTCCCACGTTGTCCCACGATGTCCCACGTTGTCCCACGTTGTCCCACGTTGTCCCACGTTGTCCCACGTTGTCCCACGTTGTCCCACGTTCTCCCACGTTGTCCCACGTTGTCCCACGTTGTCCCACGGTGTCCAACGATGTCCAACGGTGTCCCACGTTGTCCCACGTTGTCCCACGTTGTCCCACGGTGTCCAACGATGTCCAACGGTGTCCAACGGTGTCCCACGGTGTCCAACGGTGTCCCACGTTGTCCCACGTTGTCCCACGTTGTCCCACGTTGTCCCACGTTGTCCCACGATGTCCCACGTTGTCCCACGTTGTCCCACGTTGTCCCACGTTGTCCCACGTTGTCCCACGTTGTCCCACGGTGTCCAACGATGTCCAACGGTGTCCAACGGTGTCCAACGGTGTCCAACGATGTCCAACGATGTCCAACGATGTCCAACGGTGTCCAACGATGTCCAACGATGTCCAACGGTGTCCCACGATGTCCAACGATGTCCAACGATGTCCAACGATGTCCAACGGTGTCCCACGTTGTCCCACGTTGTCCCACGTTGTCCCACGTTGTCCCACGTTGTCCCACGGTGTCCAACGATGTCCAACGGTGTCCCACGTTGTCCAACGGTGTCCCACGTTGTCCAACGGTGTCCCACGTTGTCCCACGTTGTCCCACGTTGTCCCACGGTGTCCAACGATGTCCCACGATGTCCCACGTTGTCCCACGTTGTCCCACGTTGTCCCACGTTGTCCCACGTTGTCCCACGTTGTCCCACGGTGTCCAACGATGTCCAACGGTGTCCAACGGTGTCCAACGGTGTCCAACGATGTCCAACGATGTCCAACGATGTCCAACGGTGTCCAACGATGTCCAACGATGTCCCACGATGTCCCACGTTGTCCCACGTTGTCCCACGTTGTCCCACGTTGTCCCACGTTGTCCCACGTTGTCCCACGTTGTCCCACGGTGTCCAACGATGTCCAACGTTGTCCCACGTTGTCCCACGTTGTCCCACGTTGTCCCACGATGTCCCACGTTGTCCCACGTTGTCCCACGATGTCCCACGTTGTCCCACGTTGTCCCACGTTGTCCCACGTTGTCCCACGATGTCCCACGTTGTCCCACGTTGTCCCACGTTGTCCCACGTTGTCCCACGTTGTCCCACGTTGTCCCACGTTCTCCCACGTTGTCCCACGTTGTCCCACGTTGTCCCACGGTGTCCAACGATGTCCAACGGTGTCCCACGTTGTCCCACGTTGTCCCACGTTGTCCCACGGTGTCCAACGATGTCCAACGGTGTCCAACGGTGTCCCACGGTGTCCCACGTTGTCCCACGTTGTCCCACGTTGTCCCACGTTGTCCCACGTTGTCCCACGTTGTCCCACGTTGTCCCACGTTGTCCCACGTTGTCCCACGTTGTCCCACGATGTCCCACGTTGTCCCACGTTGTCCCACGTTGTCCCACGTTGTCCCACGTTGTCCCACGTTGTCCCACGTTGTCCCACGTTGTCCCACGTTGTCCCACGTTGTCCCACGTTGTCCCACGGTGTCCAACGATGTCCAACGGTGTCCAGCGATGTCCAACGGTGTCCCACGTTGTCCCACGTTGTCCCACGTTGTCCCACGTTGTCCCACGTTGTCCCACGGTGTCCAACGATGTCCAACGGTGTCCAACGATGTCCCACGTTGTCCCACGTTGTCCCACGTTGTCCCACGTTGTCCCACGATGTCCCACGTTGTCCCACGTTGTCCCACGTTGTCCCACGTTGTCCCACGTTGTCCCACGTTGTCCCACGTTGTCCCACGTTGTCCCACGTTGTCCCACGTTGTCCCACGTTGTCCCACGGTGTCCAACGATGTCCAACGGTGTCCAACGGTGTCCCACGGTGTCCAACTTTGTCCCACGTTGTCCCACGTTGTCCCACGTGGTCCCACGTTGTCCCACGTTGTCCCACGGTGTCCAACGATGTCCAACGGTGTCCCACGTTGTCCAACGGTGTCCCACGTTGTCCCACGTTGTCCCACGTTGTCCCACGTTGTCCCACGATGTCCCACGTTGTCCCACGTTGTCCCACGTTGTCCCACGTTGTCCCACGGTGTCCCACGGTGTCCAACGATGTCCAACGGTGTCCCACGTTGTCCCACGTTGTCCCACGTTGTCCCACGTTGTCCCACGTTGTCCCACGATGTCCCACGTTGTCCCACGTTGTCCCACGTTGTCCCACGTTGTCCCACGTTGTCCCACGTTGTCCCACGTTGTCCCACGTTGTCCCACGTTGTCCCACGGTGTCCAACGATGTCCAACGATGTCCAACGGTGTCCCACGATGTCCAACGATGTCCAACGATGTCCAACGGTGTCCAACGGTGTCCAACGGTGTCCCACGGTGTCCAACGGTGTCCCACGTTGTCCCACGTTGTCCCACGTTGTCCCACGTTGTCCCACGATGTCCCACGTTGTCCAACGGTGTCCAACGGTGTCCAACGATGTCCAACGATGTCCAACGATGTCCAACGATGTCCAACGGTGTCCCACGTTGTCCCACGTTGTCCCACGTTGTCCCACGGTGTCCAACGATGTCCAACGGTGTCCCACGTTGTCCAACGGTGTCCCACGTTGTCCCACGTTGTCCCACGTTGTCCCACGTTGTCCCACGTTGTCCCACGTTGTCCCACGTTGTCCCACGTTGTCCCACGTTGTCCCACGTTGTCCCACGTTGTCCCACGTTGTCCCACGGTGTCCAACGATGTCGAACGGTGTCCAACGGTGTCCCACGGTGTCCAACGGTGTCCCACGTTGTCCCACGTTGTCCCACGTTGTCCCACGTTGTCCCACGTTGTCCCACGTTGTCCAACGATGTCCAACGGTGTCCCACGTTGTCCCACGTTGTTCCATGGTTTCCCACGTTGTCCCACGTTGTCCCACGTTGTCCCACGTTGTCCCACGTTGTCCCACGGTGTCCCACGGTGTCCAACGATGTCCAACGGTGTCCCACGTTGTCCCACGTTGTCCCACGTTGTCCCACGTTGTCCCACGTTGTCCCACGATGTCCCACGTTGTCCCACGTTGTCCCACGTTGTCCCACGTTGTCCCACGTTGTCCCACGTTGTCCCACGTGGTCCCACGTTGTCCCACGTTGTCCCACGGTGTCCCACGATGTCCAACGGTGTCCCACGTTGTCCCACGTTGTCCCACGTTGTCCCACGTTGTCCCACGTTGTCCCACGATGTCCCACGTTGTCCCACGTTGTCCCACGTTGTCCCACGTTGTCCCACGTTGTCCCACGTTGTCCCACGTTGTCCCACGTGGTCCCACGTTGTCCCACGTTGTCCCACGGTGTCCAACGATGTCCAACGGTGTCCCACGTTGTCCAACGGTGTCCCACGTTGTCCCACGTTGTCCCACGTTGTCCCACGTTGTCCCACGATGTCCCACGTTGTCCCACGTTGTCCCACGTTGTCCCACGTTGTCCCACGTTGTCCCACGTTGTCCCACGTTCTCCCACGTTGTCCCACGTTGTCCCACGTTGTCCCACGGTGTCCAACGATGTCCAACGGTGTCCCACGTTGTCCCACGTTGTCCCACGTTGTCCCACGGTGTCCAACGATGTCCAACGGTGTCCAACGGTGTCCCACGGTGTCCAACGGTGTCCCACGTTGTCCCACGTTGTCCCACGTTGTCCCACGTTGTCCCACGTTGTCCCACGGTGTCCCACGTTGTCCCACGTTGTCCCACGTTGTCCCACGTTGTCCCACGTTGTCCCACGTTGTCCCACGGTGTCCAACGATGTCCAACGGTGTCCAACGGTGTCCCACGTTGTCCCACGTTGTCCCACGTTGTCCCACGTTGTCCCACGTTGTCCCACGTTGTCCCACGTTGTCCCACGTTGTCCCACGTTGTCCCACGTTGTCCCACGTTGTCCCACGTTGTCCCACGGTGTCCAACGATGTCGAACGGTGTCCAACGGTGTCCCACGGTGTCCAACGGTGTCCCACGTTGTCCCACGTTGTCCCACGTTGTCCCACGTTGTCCCACGTTGTCCCACGTTGTCCAACGATGTCCAACGGTGTCCCACGTTGTCCCACGTTGTTCCATGGTTTCCCACGTTGTCCCACGTTGTCCCACGTTGTCCCACGTTGTCCCACGTTGTCCCACGGTGTCCCACGGTGTCCAACGATGTCCAACGGTGTCCCACGTTGTCCCACGTTGTCCCACGTTGTCCCACGTTGTCCCACGTTGTCCCACGATGTCCCACGTTGTCCCACGTTGTCCCACGTTGTCCCACGTTGTCCCACGTTGTCCCACGTTGTCCCACGTGGTCCCACGTTGTCCCACGTTGTCCCACGGTGTCCCACGGTGTCCAACGATGTCCCACGTTGTCCCACGTTGTCCCACGTTGTCCCACGTTGTCCCACGATGTCCCACGTTGTCCCACGATGTCCCACGTTGTCCCACGTTGTCCCACGTTGTCCCACGTTGTCCCACGTTGTCCCACGTTGTCCCACGTTGTCCCACGTGGTCCCACGTTGTCCCACGTTGTCCCACGTTGTCCCACGTTGTCCCACGTTGTCCCACGTTGTCCCACGGTGTCCAACGATGTCCAACGGTGTCCAACGGTGTCCCACGGTGTCCAACGGTGTCCCACGTTGTCCCACGTTGTTCCATGGTTTCCCACGTTGTCCCACGTTGTCCCACGTTGTCCCACGTTGTCCCACGTTGTCCCACGGTGTCCCACGGTGTCCAACGATGTCCCACGGTGTCCCACGTTGTCCCACGTTGTCCCACGTTGTCCCACGTTGTCCCACGTTGTCCCACGATGTCCCACGTTGTCCCACGTTGTCCCACGTTGTCCCACGTTGTCCCACGTTGTCCCACGTTGTCCCACGTTCTCCCACGTTGTCCCACGTTGTCCCACGTTGTCCCACGGTGTCCAACGATGTCCAACGGTGTCCCACGTTGTCCCACGTTGTCCCACGTTGTCCCACGGTGTCCAACGATGTCCAACGGTGTCCAACGGTGTCCCACGGTGTCCAACGGTGTCCCACGTTGTCCCACGTTGTCCCACGTTGTCCCACGTTGTCCCACGTTGTCCCACGTTGTCCAACGATGTCCAACGGTGTCCCACGTTGTCCCCACGTTGTTCCATGGTTTCCCACGTTGTCCACGTTGTCCCACGTTGTCCCACGTTGTCCCACGTTGTCCCACGTTGTCCCACGGTGTCCAACGATGTCCAACGGTGTCCCACGTTGTCCCACGTTGTCCCACGTTGTCCCACGTTGTCCCACGTTGTCCCACGTTGTCCCACGTTGTCCCACGTTTGTCCCACGTTGTCCCACGTTGTCCCACGTGGTCCCACGTTGTCCCACGTTGTCCCACGGTGTCCAACGATGTCCAACGGTGTCCCACGTTGTCCAACGGTGTCCCACGTTGTCCCACGTTGTCCCACGTTGTCCCACGTTGTCCCACGATGTCCCACGTTGTCCCACGTTGTCCCACGTTGTCCCACGTTGTCCCACGTTGTCCCACGTTCTCCCACGTTGTCCCACGTTGTCCCACGTTGTCCCACGGTGTCCAACGATGTCCCACGGTGTCCCACGTTGTCCCACGTTGTCCCACGTTGTCCCACGTTGTCCCACGATGTCCCACGTTGTCCCACGTTGTCCCACGTTGTCCCACGTTGTCCCACGTTGTCCCTCGTTGTCCCACGTTGTCCCACGTTGTCCCACGTTGTCCCACGTTGTCCCACGATGTCCCACGTTGTCCCACGTTGTCCCACGTTGTCCCACGTTGTCCCACGTTGTCCCACGTTGTCCCACGTTGTCCCACGTTGTCCCACGTTGTCCCACGTTGTCCCACGGTGTCCAACGATGTCCAACGGTGTCCAGCGATGTCCAACGGTGTCCCACGTTGTCCCACGTTGTCCCACGTTGTCCCACGTTGTCCCACGTTGTCCCACGGTGTCCAACGATGTCCAACGGTGTCCACGTTGTCCCACGTTGTCCCACGATGTCCCACGTTGTCCCACGTTGTCCCACGTTGTCCCACGTTGTCCCACGTTGTCCCACGTTGTTCCCACGTTGTCCCACGTTGTCCCACGTTGTCCCACGTTGTCCCACGTTGTCCCACGTTGTCCCACGGTGTCCAACGATGTCCAACGGTGTCCAACGGTGTCCCACGGTGTCCAACTTTGTCCCACGTTGTCCCACGTTGTCCCACGTGGTCCCACGTTGTCCCACGTTGTCCCACGGTGTCCAACGATGTCCAACGGTGTCCCACGTTGTCCAACGGTGTCCCACGTTGTCCCACGTTGTCCCACGTTGTCCCACGTTGTCCCACGATGTCCAACGATGTCCAACGGTGTCCCACGATGTCCAACGATGTCCAACGATGTCCAACGGTGTCCCACGTTGTCCCACGTTGTCCCACGTTGTCCCACGTTGTCCCACGTTGTCCCACGGTGTCCAACGATGTCCAACGGTGTCCCACGTTGTCCAACGGTGTCCCACGTTGTCCCCCGTTGTCCCACGTTGTCCCACGTTGTCCCACGTTGTCCCACGTTGTCCCACGTTGTCCCACGTTGTCCCACGTTGTCCCACGTTGTCCCACGTTGTCCCACGTTGTCCCACGGTGTCCAACGATGTCCAACGATGTCCAACGGTGTCCCACGATGTCCAACGATGTCCAACGATGTCCAACGGTGTCCAACGGTGTCCAACGGTGTCCCACGGTGTCCAACGGTGTCCCACGTTGTCCCACGTTGTCCCACGTTGTCCCACGTTGTCCCACGATGTCCCACGTTGTCCAACGGTGTCCAACGGTGTCCAACGATGTCCAACGATGTCCAACGGTGTCCCACGATGTCCAACGATGTCCAACGATGTCCAACGGTGTCCCACGTTGTCCCACGTTGTCCCACGTTGTCCCACGTTGTCCCACGTTGTCCCACGGTGTCCAACGATGTCCAACGGTGTCCCACGTTGTCCAACGGTGTCCCACGTTGTCCCACGTTGTCCCACGTTGT